>NC_135498.1:16651412-16813659 GCF_052857255.1 Amblyomma americanum | reverse complement strand
CAAAGCCATCATCGATGAGCGCACCATTATCTAACCATTACAACAAACTGCAGGACTCATTCGAAGCGGCAATAACCACGGGTAATTAACCCGAATAATTGATTTATATAAAAACCTGAACTAAAATGAAGAAAAAAATGAAAAGAAAAAGTTGAAAAGCTAGGAAGCGGCGATGTTATCGGAAGCAGCACCCGACCAGGACGCTCGCTCGCACTCGAGAAGCGGAAACCGCTGGAAGCGGTTCACACTGGGGCGCGCTTTCACCGCATGAAAGTGGAGGATGATCCCGGAGTTGATTGGAAAAAAGAATGTATCGGAACACCGGTGGCGCGATCACTGATCGAAGATGACGCGGCCGAAGAAGATGCGAGCCCGGCGCGGAAGCGGCCCGCGGCCGGAGCCCGGGACTCACCCGGGATGAGGAGGTTGAGGAGCGGTAGCCCGGAGCGGAGGCAGCGGCAGCCGGCGGCGGGCAGCGGCGTCGTCGTCGTATCCGAGCAGCAGCGCATCCGCGTGTGACAGCAGCCGCGCCGCGGCCCAGCCGTTTTTCCGCGCCGCTCTAATGACGGACGAGAAGAAAGTGAGGCGACCTGCTTTCGCGCGCGCGCGCACTCCTCCTCCTCGCAGGGCCCTCGGGGCGCCGCCCAGCGCGCGGGTTCTGGGCGCCCGCAGTACCAGGGCAGCGGAGCGCTATCGAGAGCCGAAACGTCTTTCCTCCGCCGCTACGGCACCGCCAGCGCACTGTGTGTGCGTGCGTGTGCGAGCGAGCGCGTTCGGCAACTACCCCCCCCCCCCCCTCCCGCCGCTCCCCTCTCGGGCTTTCTCTGCCGCCGCCGGGCGCGCCGCTCCTTTTTTTGCGCTTTCTGTTTCCTTTCTTCTTCTTTGTATCTTTCTTCCTCTGCTGCTCCTTTCTCTCGCTCAGTACGCGCGCGCGCTTACGGAGCCGTGGTGGACGGACCGCGGAGCCGCTAGGTCGGCCTTAAACTCCTCAGGCGTGACAGAAGAAAAAGCGCGACTGCCGGCTGTGGCGCGGAAGCGCCTCGTAAACAGAGACGATTGCGCGCTGTTTTTTCGAGATCTGTACTGAAGAAGCGAGCGATGCAGGACGAAACAAGACACAGGGCGATGATTGAGAATTTTGACTGAATGGGCGTTGCGAGGGGGGAACTGCTTAAGGTACCACTTCTAAGAACGGCGCCAGGATGACAGCTATTCGCCTCATCACTGTCAAATCAAATCCTCGTCTGTTTTCCCTCTATGGTTCGTAAGTCAATGTCATTTAGGTACATTAAATTCAGAGATAATACATTCCTGTTTTTAATGTAGCTTCTATATGAAGAAGCCAAAAGGCATTCGTACCAAGGAAAGCGAATGTAATGTTTTTTTTTCTACTGACCAAAGGAAATTTATTGTGTAATCGATATTTTCGTGAAAAATAATAGAACTAACGTCGGAAGTCGCGGGATTCGATCCAACCCAGTGGCACGTGGTTGTTTCTTTTCTACTTTCTAATGAATTGTTTTTCAGATAAACATTGAATATGCTATGATTTCTCATTGGCTAAAACCGCAAATCAAATAATTAAAAAAAAAAACATTCCGCCACGATTTCCTTAGTACGAATAGCTGTTGACGTCCTCCATATGTTGTCTTAACGAGCCTCTCATTCCCCCATCCTTGTCTGCTCAAATGTAACTTTATGATGTTTAAGATGGCAGAGGGATTAAAAAAATGCAGAATTAACCGATATTTATTTCAGCCATCATACTTTGGTTTCTATTTCTTTTAGACTTCGATGATTGGTTGCCGGATTAGTTCAAAGTAGCACCCGCCAAATCCCCTAGTGACCACTTCACACTGTTCTTATCCTCTATCGACTACATGGCTTTCAGCTCTTGGTAAATTAATTGACGAGCAAGATGAAGACGCGCCTCAGGTAGGGGCGCATACTACACTATGTCTCCTGCTAATGAGAACAACAAAAAAAAATATTTTCACTGTATGAATAAAAGACCACCGTTTCCTCAGTTTTAATATAATAATAATAATTGTTTTTTTTTGGGGGGGAAAGGAAATGGCGCTGTATCTGTCTCTATATCGTTGGACACCTGAACCGCTCCGTAAGGAAAGGGATAAAGGAGGGAGTGAAAAACGAAAGGAAGTAATAGGCGCCGTAGTGGAGGGCTCCGGAATAATTCGACCACCTGGGGATCTTAACGTGCAATGACATCGAACAGCACACGGGCGCCTTAGCGTTTTTCCTCCATAAAAACGCAGCCGCCGCGGCCGGGTTCGAACCCGGGAACTCCGGATCAGTAGTCGAGCGCCCTAACCACTGAGCCACCACGGCGTGTCAGTTTTAATGACTGTCGACACATTTGGTATATTCGCTTTAGAAATCCGCTTTGTCTCTCAGTGATATCTGGCCTGTCTGTATCATTTTTGGTTTACGGTTCTTGCGCTCTCTGCCGGGATAACTTGCGGCTGGCCGGGAAATACGCGCGGCGTTGTGACACGGTAAGTGCCCCGGTTAGTAGTTATAGTCTGTGCTGCGAACTGAAGGAAGAGATGTCCCTCAACCCATTGAACGATTTATAATCAGCTCAAGTAGACGGAGCGGGCAGAGCCAAACATCAAATCGTATGGGAACGAAAGAAAGGAAATAAGGAAGGAAGGAAATAAATAAACAAAAAGGAAATAAAGGAAGCAAGAAAAGGAAGTGAGAAAGAAAAAGATGGGAAGAAAAGAAGTTAGGAAATAAACAAAGAAGTTAATATAGAAACAGAGGAGCATATAAAAAAAATTAAGCGGGAAGAGGTAATAAAACAAAGAAGGAAATAGAATAAGAAAATAAAGGAAGGAAATGACGACAGGAAGAAGGAGAATGACGAATAAATGAAGAAAACGAAAGAAAGAAGGAAATAAATGAAGAAATAAAAAGGAAGGAAGGAAATTTGGGAGAAGAAGGAACGAAAAGAAGTGGAAAAGAAAGAAGAGAAGAAAGAAAAAGGTATGAGGGAAGGAAATAAAAGAAGAAAGAAGGAAAGAAATGACGGAGGAAAAAAGAAGGAAATAAGGAGAACTTTTCTAATACACGTTTCACAGTTTATGTTCCTCAACGTGACTTCTGGCATTTGCTTTTTCATAGGTGCGGTGTTGTCCTCAATATAAATTCAATCACCCTCCCTATCCTACAAGTTTCTGTCATGCAGGCGCTTGCGCGCAGTATGCAACTCTTAAGTACCTTTCTTCAAAGGGTTGTCGTTTCGGAAATAAGAGAGCAAATACCCATTTGCTCCTCCCGTATTTTTATAACGGTGCGGATGTACAGCCACTGCATGGCTGAAATAGACGTACTATACTCCGATACAGCTTCCAACACCCCAGCGCTCATCGTAAGCTTGCTCCCTTCCTGTACTGTTCAATATTAATTTTCTTCCGTGGTAATTTTTATGCCTATTATTGTACTCTGTCTGTTTGTCCCTAAGCATGCACTGCGACTTATTTCTACGGTTGTTTAGGAGGGCTTCGTCATTAGGCGATCGGAGGCTACTGAGGCATTCTCCACCCATTCTTACAACCAGTTTTTCCCAAAAAAACCCTATCAGTGCGTCTTTAAGCTTGCCGGGATTAACAAGGGAGATTGCAGGCTCTCCCTATAGCTGACACGTTCTCTTACTGATGCTGTCCAACAATCACTGTGAAGGAATATAATGTCTACCTGTAGTTCCCGTAGATGTACTTCAACATATTTAAATAGGTTTCCTCCATGCAGTGCTTACACAATGCCTCCATGACTGCTGATGTGGCGGATTAAACTAATGCATCTTCGTAATTTATGAAGGCTGTATGCAGCGCATTGTTATATTATGCACATTATTGTATTAGCTTATTGGGACCATGAGTTTGGTCTGTCATCGAGTACTCTTTCCGAAAACAAGCTAGTTTCATTTGTAGATTGAAACCGAACGTTCATATGATCCTAATCGCGATTAGCTTAGCCAATATTTTGTACGCAACAGAGAGTAAACTAATCGGTCTTTAATGCGTCACGTCTTTTCCACGGGGCGTCTTATGGCTACCGATTACGTCAGCATTCTGATACTCCGCGGCTCACCTGAGGTCATGATCAGTCGAGGCATTTTGTATACATGGCTGAAAGGTTTCCTTCAAGCGTCCTCCAGTAGAACCGGCATCGCTGATGATGATGATGATGATGATGATGATGATGATGATGATGATGATGATGATGATGATGAAAACATTTTAATTGGCAGCTATATGGCGGTTTGTTCCCCTATTCCAGGAGTTCACTGAGCCTTGCAGCCGCTCATGGCCCTTCGGTCAGCTCCCGCTGGACTTTCGGGTCGGAGCTGACAGCATACCTCCCACCGCTTAATCGTCGGTTCTTCGATCCTTTCAATTCCTGTTTTGTTCTGGCAGGCCAATACCGTGTGGTACAGGTCCACCTCTATGCCACAGTGTGCGCATTGTAGCTTATACGGTCTTCTGGGTAGGCTGCGTGAAATGCTTTTGGTCTTGAGAATGTGTTTGTATTCTCTTCAGTGTTATTTCCTGTTCTTTTGCATTTTCATCATTTATATTTGCTCACTGGCACGATTGGTAAACTTGTTAAAGGCATCAGATTCACAGAGTCACCGAAAGTTGAGAGAAAAATGCAAGTTTTAACTGAATCCGAAATTGAGTACAAAACTGCAGAAATAACTAATGTTTATTTTATTTTTATTTTATTACAGATACCCTTGAAGGCCCTCTGTCGAGGGTACTACTAAAGGGAGGGGGGGGGGAAGTAAAAGATAGCACTGTAGTCAAAACCTAACAATCAAAAAAGAGAAAAAAAAAACAGAATATTCCATTTAATTTTGCGAAGAAATTACAAATTACCTACGCAAACATTATTACAAGAAATTACAATAACGAACACAGGTAAATAACTAAAACTAAACAGAAATTCATGCGCAAAAATAAATATTTACTTGTATGTATGCCCCGCCGCGGTGGCTCAGTGGGTTAGGGCGCTCGACTACTGATCCGGAGTTCCCGGGTTCGAACCCGACCGCGGCGGCTGCGTTTTTATGGAGGAAAAACGCTAAGGCGCCCGTGTGCTGTGCGATGTCAGTGCACGTTAAAGATCCCCAGGTGGTCGAAATTATTCCGGAGCCCTCCACTACGGCACCTATTCTTCCTTTCTTCTTTCACTCCCTCCTTTATCCCTTCCTTACGGCGCGGTTCAGGTGTCCAACCGATATATGAGACAGATACTGCGCCATTTCCTTTCCCCAGAGAAAACCAATTATTATTATTATTACTTGTATGTAAATAAATAATTATCAACGCATACTCAATTGAATGGTAAAAATACAGAAAACAAAACGCTTTTAGTTCATTTACATCTATTTGAAAGCGTTAAGAGCAGCTCTGAAAAATCACTGACGAATTCGTTTTAGGCGAGTTCGCTTTATCCGGAGCCTCTGAACGTGGCACACTGGCACGCTGAGTAACCTCCTCGGAAATTAGGTGCCGCCTCAGTCCTATAGAGCTCGTTATCTTTTCACAGCTCGAAATATTTATTTTCGCTTCGCGAGTCGCGGCCAAATAATAATAATATCCGCCGCTGCGATTGTCTTCGCCGCGTCGCCCGGGTTCGCGCAGCCTTCGTTTACCCACGCGAGCGTTCCTTTCTCCTCCCTTTGAAGCTGGTCACGTGGTCCCCCATTTGGTTCCCGTTGCATCAGGCCGCGAAGTTTCGAGCCTGTGCCGAGAAAAAACTGGGAGCGGCCCGCACTGCTGCGTGCGTATACCCTTTGTCGGCGCCGTTCGGTGAGTGATGGACGCAGCTAGGCGCGACGGCCGCCGTGAAATGCCGACGCTGAGAACCTTCGCGTTCGAGAGCGAACCACGCCTGGCCGCAATGAGCGCACTCGGTCCGTCCCGCTGCCGCCGGAGGCAGGCACGCAATAAGCGAGGGCATTCCAGCCGCGGAGGCTCGGCTACCGCGGGCCGGTTAACAAACGTGTGCGCGAAACGAAGGAGAAATAATAATAATAATAATAATAATAATAATAATAATAATAATAATAATAATAATAACAACAACTGGTTTTTGGGGAAAGGAAATGGCGCAGTATCTGTCTCATATATCGTTGGACACCTGAACCGCGCCGTAAGGGAAGGGATAAAGGAGGGAGTGAAAGAAGAAAGGAAGAATAGGTGCCGTAGTGGAGGGCTCCGGAATAATTTCGACCACCTGGGAATCTTTAACGTGCACTGACATCGAACAGCACACGGGCGCCTTAGCGTTTTTCCTCCATAAAAACGCAGCCGCCGCGGTCGGGTTCGAACCCGGGAACTCCAGATCAGTAGCCGAGCGCCCTAACACTGAGCCACCGCGGCGGGTTAAGTTTTGAGATGGACCATCAGAAATCTGTGTTCTTGCGTGTTATCCTCACTGTCAAACTCTTCTATCAGACCAGCTAACAATCAACGAAGAGCTAAAGAGATCAAAAGGCGATTGGGAGATTGTGCGTAGTGAAGAGGGAGAGGGGGGGGGGGGGGGAATGCCATGTGTTAGATGAATTTGTGACGAGATCAAGTAACTGTCGAGATTTAATTACGAAAGACAACCTCGTGCCAGGATGGAATTCTTTGCCACATTTTTGCCCTAAGAATCCCGAGAGACCTAAACAACTTTCTGGGATGAATTGGCCATCACCTTAATTGCTCAAAACAATTATTTTTTCACTGTCGTTACTGACAGCGTCTTAGTAATACCAGCCCTATTGTATCTTTCCGAATTGTTTACACCATGAAGATAGAGGCTGCATACTTTGTCGCTGACTTGGTATAAGCAAGCCAATGAGACTGAATCACTGCAAATGCAGGTTTTGTGAACCTTTTTTTTTGCTCCTCTAAATGGCCTTCGCTACAATTTATTAGCGATTAAATTGTTCCAGCGTTTGTTCTTCACGTTTGCGGAGGATGTATGTGATTTTCAAAAGCTCTCGGATCATCAGGACGTTTTCTTTATTATCTTCTCGGAAGGCTTATTTGCCGCTGTTAATACAGGTTGCTATCTGTTTGTGAGAAGTAATACCACTACCAGTTGCCATAACTTGCGACGCTTTCTTTTTCATTACTTATGCACGTGTGAACATCTTCCCCGAAGTCACAATCCAGACTAGTCAACCATGAAAACTTCTCAACTTCGTTTCCTCCATCGCGCAGCATTATGACGTCAACGAAGTTTTGACAGCGAAGCTTCGTAAATCTCTGGGACAATCGATGCCCCTACAGAGCGACGAACGCCCTGGAACACGGCAGCCCGAATTCCGGAACCGGAGGCTACGTCGGCCAGGAAACCGGAGGCTCCTCGCCCCGGCGAGGAGGCGTCGCCTGTCGGACGCTGTCTCTGACCCGGCGGCAGCAGTTGCAACCGAAGCCGCCAAAAGTCGCCGGGGTCGTCGGGTTGGCGCTGGAGCGTGCACGGTTGCGCTACGCGGGGTCGGCCACCGTGGCCCCGCGCACCTGCACTGCGCCGTGTTCGAAGGCGGCGGCCTCTGGTGGTGGTCACGCACCGGCACCCCCACTTCACGTCATCAGCTGCGCCCCTCGAGAGACTCGCCGTGTCCGTTACTGGAACGCGCGGCGCAGATGGCCGCGTCCGCGTAAGCCGCAACGGTGAAACGACTACGCGCCGAGGTTGTTTCCCGGGCCAGCTCCGGCCGGGTTGTGAACCCCGTGTCAGCCGGCCACGCGGGGGTAGAACAACACGGTTCCGGGCGCAGTCAGACGTTGGCTGGCCGAACGGACAATGGCTAATTGTTGTCAGCGCGAACGAAACGCCGCGGTTGATGCATGAAGTGCGGCCCGATAAAGAAAGGAGTGCGTGATCAGGGTACGACGGGTGATTCGTTTAGAACACGAGCATGGATCCAAACGTGCACGTGCTTGCTTCCTGGGGAGCTTGATCGTTTTACGGTCAATTACGAATAGTATTTTTGAATCAGGGCGCATAAGTCACAGGTGAAGGGTTCGATTTTTGGCTTTTGTTCTGTGAAGTTAGGCGGGCTTTTCTCGCTGTTCATTTTCAGAAATCGAAAATTGGTTTTGGGGGAAAGCAAATGGCGCAGTATCTGTCTCACATCTCGGCGGACACCTGAACCGCGCCGTTAAGAGAAGGGATAAAGGATGACTGAGAAAAGAAAGGAAGAAAGAGGTGTCGTAGTGGAGGGCCCGGAATGATATCGACCACCTGAGGATCTTTAATGTGCACTGACATCGCACGGCACACGGGCGCCTTTAGCGTTTCGCCTCCATCAAAACGCGGCCGCCGCTGTAGGGTTCGAACTCGGGTACCCCTGATCAGTATTATCTAAGAACGCAATTTTTTCGGTTTTTCTCAGCGAATATTGTATCCATCCAATAATTGCAGGTTACTTTCAGCGATATATCGGGTGTTTCAGCAAACAGTAAAAAATTCCTAATCTGTTCAGGAACCAGCCGCCGCGGATATCAGTTGCTCTAAAATATCGTCTGTTAGACAGTTAATTAAAATTTACCAAAAAGTTTTTAATTAGCATAGTCATGTACTTAGTGCCAGTTACCACGTAAGTTCGAAGCTATGGACTCAACAATGTCATATAGTTTTCGAAACAAGCAAAAAGTCATCCTCTAAATCTCTGCAGCGCGAAGAAATCCGAAGCTTTTTCTCCGCACAAAAAAGGTTGCCGTAGTCATAGCAACGCTTCACCAGTGGACGCTGCGTTTGCATTTAGCTTGGTGCGCGCCTCTTGACCTCAGTGTTGCGGGGAAAAAAATTTTAGTTTAGTTTATGGGGTTTAACATCCCAAAGCGACTCAGGCTATGAGGGCGCCGTAGTTAAGGGCTCCGGAAATTTCGACCTACCTGGGCTTTTTTAACGTGCAACAAAAAAGTTGGGGCCAATGCTGTTTTTTTAATAAAAATGTTTCAATTAACCTTGTATTCCCAAGCACTAAAAATTTCGGATAAAAACTCTGAAATTTCCGGATTTTTATTGATAAATGGTCTTTTTACTGCATAGATGTGACAGACGGGGAGACTTCCTAACAAAGGTTGATTGCAGAATAATTAGATTTCGCTAATTTTGGAGACCTCTAAATGTTCAAAGGCGATAAAATGGTCGCAAATGCGCAGGCAAATGCAGTAAATCTTGATAAAAATTCAAAACTGCTCCATCACCTACCAGTGCGACATTACGACCACGAAATGTTACGCTATTTTGCCTTTGGGGTTGGCTTTTGCACAAATTTATCTTTCAGCAGGCCTCTGATCTCTGTGGTAGCTGACACTTTGACCATGGTTTGATAAACATGTGGAAAAAGACCATTTCTACAAACTATGTTAGCAAGTCGTGCAGTTTTGCGAGCAGAAATGAAAATTATTCACATTTTAACGCTCTTAACCACAGGTGATGCGTGTTGTGTTGTGTTGTGTTGTGTTGGGCTGGGCTGGGCTGGGCTGGGTTGGGTTGGGTTGGTTTGCTGGGTTGGGTGGGTGAGGTTGGGTTTAGTGGCTCATAAGCATCTAAGGCTATCATGCGCCAAACACAAGGTATAAAAATTTGTTTTGTGCAGGATTTTATAAAAAGTGTAAGACAACGATGGTGTAACGGGTATCCACAGGCATGCGGTGGACATTACAGAGTTAAGGGGGATGGGTTTACGGTCGCCCCGCTTTCGCCTTGAAACAGAGAGTTTTCCGCCCGGGAATGTAAACGGTTTTCTATAATATACTGAAGTTAACTGTATCACTGAGCACAAGTATTGCGTGCTTGATCAGACCTGCAAATATTTTTGAGATCAACTGAAACAACTGAAAAATATAGCCCATAAAAAAGAGCGCGCAATGCGTCGTTGTTACAGTTGTTAAATATCTATCCGTATAGCCGAATAGGTGGTCGGTAGTCAATTACTAAACTACCTACGGGAATGTCCATCATCGGACTACATATTGTAAATGAACTCGCCCAAACTTCAGCAAACGATACAGAAGGAGCACGAAACTTTGTATAATATATGGTTTAAAACGCAAGAAAAAAAATCCCAATTTATAAAGAAAGGAATCTCCGTTTTCAAAATATCACAGGTACGATGCAGCGTTTCCACTGAACTCCGACTTGAGGTCATTCCAATTTCTATCTGTTTTTTTTCATGTCTCAGACCGATGTCTTCTGTATAGATGAATCTAATAATCTTGTGGCAGGAACAGCGCAGCACGAGACAAGATCATACACCAACCAGCCCACTTTTCACCTTGCAAAAGAATCTTAATAACTTCGTAATCTGACAGTCTGTCCCTGAAATTACTCCTTAAGGTTGAATGCATAAAGCATAGACACTGCCTTGAAGCCATTTTCTAATAATAATAATATAATAATAATAATAATAATAATAATAATAATAATAATAATAATAATAATAATAATAATAATTGGTTTTTGAGGAAAGGAAATGCGCAGTATCTGTCTTATATATCGTTGGACACCTGACCGCGCCGATTCTAATGAAGAGAACCTATTTACGAGCGCTAAGAAAACTAAGGGTCTTTTCGAAGCACTGAATTTCATTCGAGAAGGTTGCAAAGAGACAAAGCTTTGACATGCATTGAAACGTTACTCAAAGTATTGACGATACATACCGAATAGCATGAATAATTTTTGTGAAACATCCAACATTTTCCAAATTTTCCAGCTCTACAAACCAGACAAATGATGATGAAAAAAGTTTTTGAAAGGAGAGCAGTCACGAGGCTTTAGTTTATGGACCGACTGGCGCTTCGTGTCATCAGATATTGCGCTGAAATGTTCTTTTTTGCTGCACCTATTAAAAACTTCTTATTCTTTAAGACCATGTGCACACATAGGCCAAAGAATTTTGTTCACGACAAAAAAAAAAAAAGAAACGGATTCTTCAAACATTCTCGCTTCTCTATTCGGCTTGAGTTTGGCTTCGGCGCCGCATATGCGGAATCTTTGCGAGCGAACAGAGAAGGGGGCGTGGTTCTTGAAACTTTCAAGGTCGACTTCGGGGGCGGGCGCACCGAACAATCGCAAAACTTCCAACTTGGGAGGTGACGCCTCCTCGCGACGATACCAATCCCTCCCGCGCGAACTTATGCAACCGAGTGCGCAACCCGGAAATTTTTCTCTCCTTCGTTTGCAAGCGGCTGACTTCTTTTTAATTTTCCGAACAGATCGCGCCCCGCGGAGCGTGACCGCTGTTCTAAACGAGGGCGCAGGGAGCCGCCGGCCTACCGCGCAGCCTCATGTTTTACGCAAACATCGCGCACGTTTAACCAGAAGCAGCCGATAATGGCGAGGCTTCCTGGCTTGCATCGAACACGAGTGCATGTTGTAGGCCGTGCTCGTAATGAGAATTATGTTTAAATGTGGCAGAACAATGCGCACAACGCGTATGCTGTGTGCGTAGAATATTCGACATTCGATGTTAGAGGCATTTTATCTGGGAACTACGAGCCGGAAAAAGAGAAGTGTTTGCGAAGAAACGTGCGGCGCAGATATTGTGACACCCTCGTTGGACACCTCAACCGCGCTATGAGAGGAAGGGTGATGTAGGTGCTGAGAAGAGAGAGAAAAAATCATTTCAGCGGCAGCCCAAGTGTCTTTGCAGTCAATCGGTTAAATAGGTGCATATACATTTAATAATAAATTAAGCACATTGACGTGCTTTACTGACAACTGGCAACACCGACAGTGCCGATCATCCTCCCGGCTGGGCCATAACCATCCCAACGCAACCCTCCTCCACCCCCCCCCCCCCCCCCTGCCCCAACATAAGCCTGTCTACTCATTAAGCACGAGAAAATCATCGACATCCATGCCGACTTCAGCAGTCATACGCAATATGCAACGCAGGCAACTGAAGCGCCACCTGCACGACAGTCTAATGAAATACCAAAATGAAACCCCGCGACATTACAGTCACGCTAAGCTGGATACCTGTTCATGAGGGGATCAAGGGAAATTAGTTTGGTTCATCAACCGGCCCGCGTAATTAACATGCGGGTGCTCTCGATCCCCTGGCTAAATTCAACGTCAACGGAAGAAACCGCAACATAGAAAGAGCAAATAGCCGAACACTGTACTGTAACGTCGGGGAAAACCCCACAATCTTCCCGCAGCCGCATCCGACACTCAACACGAAACGAGCAGGCATCATCCGCAGTGTTTATACTAACACGATTCATCCTCACCTCCACTAAAACTCTGCTATTTATAAAGAATGGCGTGATACAGCTCACTGTCCCAACTGTCCGAAGATCGGGGCAGGTAGATAACACGTGTATTTACTAATATAACGCGGCCATTACCTCTTCCTATTTCCCTTACCCTCTCCCTTCCTCGTGGAGTGCTTGGCTTCACTCTGTCTCAGCGGATGACCAACTGGCCTCAGCGGAGCAATCACTCATTTTCACTGGGCCTCAAATACAGGTTTTCTTCCTCTTGTCCCCGTCGTTTTCGGCCGCGTCAATTGTCCATGTGATATTGCTTAAGCCACTCGTCCAAACCTTTATAGGCTACATAGACACGGCGGAGAAATAGAACGTTTGTTGTTTCGGAATCGGCAAAAATAATATTCATGCCGTTTTAAAGACCGTGTCTTCTTTCTTTTCTTGACCGTTGAGACTCGTTTCCTGAGCCAGCATCAAGTGCTAACACCTTCAGACAGCATTAATTCCTGTCCCGTTTTAAATGGCCAGGTAACTGCCATCTCTCTAGGGGGTGACAGGCCCCTACATTATTTGTTTCAAAGACGAAGGTTTTCGAAAACAGATCACCTATGTTGCAAGGGGTTAATCCCAAGCCGGCACAGAGTGAGTGCACCGTGGAGAGCACGATGACCTTTGTGGCGAATCATGGAACCTTTCTATCGTAACGATAAATATCACCAGGTATAGTGGGTTGATACGTGCGCCTTAAGGATTTTCGAGGTTCCTCGGTGAAGTTAAACCAAACTACAAAGGATAAGAAAAATGAAATCTATAATCCATTCGGATAGCTGTTTTTTCTTTTTTTAATTGGTTTCTGTGGAAAAGAAATGGTGCAGTATGTGTGTCATATATCGTTGGAAACCTGAACCGCGCCGTAAGGGAAGGGATAAAGGAGCGGGTGAAAGAAGAAAGGAAGAAAGAGATGCCATAGTGGAGGGCTCCGGGATATTTTCGACCTCCTGGGTATATTTAACGTGCACTGATATCGCAAAGCACACGGGCGCCTTAGCGTTTTGCCTCCATAAAAACGCAGCCGCCGCGGTCAGGTTCAAACTCGGGAACTCCGGATCAGTAGCCGAGCGCCCTAACCACTGAGCCACTGCGGCGGGTATAGCCGGCTGTTCTGCGGCATCTTTTCATATAGTTCAACCCGTCCCTGTCATACCGTATTAAGTTATTTTTCATTGTGCTCCGTTGCTTGCTTATAAATCAAAGATGTCCCAGTGCTCTCAATTGATTGCATGCAAGGATCAGACATGCTCGGCGCGTGAAGTTATTTTCTGGCTTCTGCGCCGCCTTTTTCAAGTCGTTCGGACAACGTTAGGAACGCCAGAGCCCTCTATTTGACTGGAAAGTTCCCCGGTCTTGTGGCCATTCCATGTGGAGGCTTTTGTAGATTCACTCCCCAATAAAACTCCTCCGCACGCATCTATAAATGGAGACTGCAATCCATGCATCACCCATTTCCGTAATGTTTTATACTGCTGCTCCTTCCCCATGAAAGCTGACTCCCATCAGCATCATCGATTACAGCCAAATTTCGTGAACTGCAAGACAAAAGTCTCTCCCGTTTATCTCTAATCAATCCTGCATCGGGCACACCGCGGCCACCGTAAAGCATAGTTTCGTAATCTTATCTATTCATCTAAGCCTCGGCCCTCACCGGATATGTCTCCCGTCTCTTGGAACGCACCTTGACACCCTAAACGACCATCAGCTCGCTTTCATCATAATGTACACCAATACGTGCTCGTATAGCTTATCCGTCCCCGTTTCATCAAATCAAATCAAATCATATTTTATTCTCCAGAAAGTATCTGGATGGTCACCTGGGCTAAAAGCTGTACGAACAGCTTGACGAAGGCCCAGGAAACCATTACATGGCAGCAGCAGACAAAACGAAATAGCAATTAATGAACAATACAGTAGTGGTCGTCAATAAATAAATAGAAAAGAAATTATACAGCGTATGCATGAGAGCAACACAGCAGAAATAAGATAACAGAATGTTATCCCCCCCCCCCCCTTTTTTCCCCTGCCTTGTCCGCACGACACAGCCGAAATACGAGAAAAAAGTTTGCTTCCACATGAGGTCCCACTGCGCGAAACAACGAAGGGACAATACACGAGCGCTAACTTCCACTAAACGCTTTATTTGGTGCTCAGGGGGTCTATGATGGAACAAACCGGATGCGAGGAGGAATGCACTTGAAAGATTATCCTGTGGATAGAAAAAAAATGAAAACTCAACTCTTTGAAAAGTTTTGTTGCAAAATTATTGAAGCCACAAATTTTACAGGAGTAAACATTTTTTTACCCAAGTTAGAAGAAAAAATTGGCAGCGGCTTAACTCGGCTAACGCTGGAATACAGCGAAAAGCAAGGACGCTTGCTAAGCGTCTGTGGCTCGTCCAGGCCAGCTCCGCTACACGCTCGCGACAGCCGTTCTATGTATACCCACACGACCACGTGGCTATGACGTGGTATCACGTGGTCTTACGACACCCACATCGGATGTCATCACGTGGCTTCACGTCACCCCATCGGATGTTCTTAAGGTCAAAGGTCAACCCAAAGGTCACCCAATGCCAAAGATCAACTCAAGGTCATGGGCCAAGGGTTCAACACCGTAACTGTACCACATACGGGCATACGCGGCTAACGTGGTTGGGCTGAAGGTCATTCAAGGTCATTCTCCGGCCTACGCGACGACTGCTTTACCTAGCGTAGTGAAGTTTTTCGCTTCTAAATATGAGCACCCTAGAGCGCTCTAACCGTCGCGCATGCTGAGAACAAGAATGGTGTCTTGGATGGTTGAGCTAAATTTGAAGCATTGCCGCCTCCGATCTGCCGACCCCATTGGTTTCCGGAAGAGACGAGTCACTCTCTCGGAAGGTGACGAGTGGCGGCGCCACCGTACTACGAGGGTGGCAGCAGCATTGAGGCAGAGAGGTGCATGGCACTCACCGCGCTCTATCCGTGAAGCGCGCCCCGCACACGGGGCAACGGAAGCCGGCCTCGGCCCTCGCCTCGCCTCCGGACTCCACGCTTGTCGTCTCCTGCAGATCCTCTTCCGACACGGTGCGGTCCGCGCCTGCGCCATCGCCCAAAGGGTTCGAGCCAATGAGCACGCCACATGTAGAGCAGCACCCGGCATCCTTGCAAACAAGCAGAGCTCGTTACGCCGGGAGCCCCTTCGTAATTACATCATGCGCGCGAAGTTCCGGCCCCCTTACTATATACCCGTCCAGCCTATTCAAACGTCCATTGACTTTTGCTTATAATTAATTACCTAATTGCTGCACAACAATCAAACTTTATTATCGATTACTTTTCATATATCAAAGAGTTTTAAATTCAGTCGAAATTTTGATCGCTGTTTTTGCACAATTTTCTACTATTTTACCGTCTATTCTATTTTACCGTACACTCACTATATCAACGTCCACGCTATTTCGGGGTTTCTTTTTACATTTTTGGCTCTAATTAACTAATCATCCTATTGACATAATTCTTGGGGGGGGCGTCATCCTCACTTCTTTATTTTTCGATTACAATCGCACTTTTGGCGCTATCTCTTCTGAGAACGTAACAACTGCCGCGGACACGTTTTTATGACAAGCTTTGCGGACCAGAGGTGGGCATTTGGCCTCAAAAATCTGGGCCTCACCTCAACCTCAAAAAGAATTTGCCGACCTCACTCAACCTCGACCTCATCAGTTGAGGTTGAGGTTTCCTTAGACGCTTCACCTCACTTTTCCTGAGGCCACTGCTGACCTCACTAAACCTCACCTCGACCTCAAATTGTGAGGTTGAGGTCGGCTGTTCGACCTCAGAAAACAAACGAAAAACAAAACAAAAAGCGATTAAGAAGTTTTTCAGTTAAAAACAATTCTGGGAATCCTGTGAGACACGAAAGCCAAAATGATGATGGTATTATATAATAAGGTGTCTACAGACACTATTGATGTGCACGCAATAGGAAAAGCTTATTTATTTATTCGCTTATTTCAATACCTTCAAGGCCACTGGAGGCATTACAAAAGGGAGTGGAATGCATGAAAAATATCTATATGTATGTAATTATAACACAGGAATTGCGGCAATACAGAGGGGAAAAAATAGGAACAACAACAATAACGCGGTAAAATGCAGATTACTGGGAGTAAACATAGTCTTCAAGAGCAGATTCGAACAAAACAGAGTCGGTAATTGTGGCAATTGAGGTGGACAGGTGGTTCCATTCATTGCTTGTTTTTGGGAATAAATGAGTGGAAATATGCGTTCATGCGACAAAAGGGGATGCCAACTTTATGAGGGTGATCTCTACGGGATGAAATGTATTCAGGTTCAGAGAGAAGCGCTTCTTTAAGATGGCGATTGTGATGATAAATTTTGTGAAAGAGAGATAAGCGCGACACTCTTCTTCGTAAGGAAGGAAGTGGAAGGTTCAAACTGGCTTACATGTTTGATACACTAAATAAACGAGAGTAGCTGTGAAGTATGAATCTTGCACAGCGACTTTTCACAGACTCCAACGTTTGAGTGTGACATTCGAGACCAGGATCCCACACCGAGCAAGCATATTTCAGTTTTGGAAGTACGAGTTATTTATAGCGTAGAAGTTCTAGAGAGGACGGTGCCATAGTAAAATTTCTGCTGAAAAATTCAAGCATGCGATTGGCATTGCTGCAAATGAAGTTAATATTTGTTTGCCAGGACAGATTGTTGGTTATGTAAACACCTAGGTATTTGTAAGACGTTACGTGTTCTAGGGAAAGGTCATCGATATGGTAGTCAAAAAGGTCAGTGGAAACAGGAGGCGGGTTCCGGGAAATTAGCATTGCTTTGCACTTATTAGGGTTAAGGCGCATGTTCCAGATGTTACACCAGTCGGATATGCTGTTAATGTCGGACTGAAGTTGGGCGGAGTCAGAGATAGAAGAAATCGTTCTGTAAATTACGCAGTCACCGGCGAACAATCTAATAGAAGATTAATGTGGTCAGGCAAGTCGTTAATGCAGATAAGGGGAAGTAGTGGTCCCAGCACAGAACCCTGGGGTACGCCAGAGTAAACTGGAGAAGGAGAAGGATCAGAGTTATTGGCATATACAAACTGTGTTCTGTTGACAAGAAAATTTTCGATCCATGCTAAAAGGCTGGGATCAATGTTAAGCCTGCTAAGCTTCAAACAAAGGAAGTGATGGTTAACAAGATCAAACGCTTTGGAGAAATCTAGAAATATGCACTCGATGTAGGATCCAGAGTCTATGGCAGCAAGAAGGTCATCAGTGAAAGATATGAGCTGTGTCTCACATGAAAACGATTTTTGAAACCCATGCTGATGTGGCGTAAAAAATGAGTTATCTTCAAGAAAATTAACCAGGTTCGAATAGATTATATGTTCGAAGATTTTGCATGGAACGCTAGTTAAGGAAATCGGCCTGTAGTTAATGGGTGAAAGCGCGTCACCGGACTTGAATAACGGTACCACCTTGCCCGCCTTCCAATCGTTTGGTAACACCGAAGAATTTAGAGATTGAGTAAACAGGTTTCAGAGGATTAAGGATGAGTATACATCGGTACTCTTCAAAAACTTTGAATTAATACCACCTACGCCCGAGGACGAAGAGAGTTTTGAGTTCTTAATCATGTTTTGCCCACCGACCGAGTCAATAAGTGCAATGTCCATTGGAGGAAAATTCATGTCATTAATAACAGGCAGAGAAAGAGACTGCAGTCGCAAAAAGATATTTGAAAATACTTCAATAAGTGCTGAATAACAACGCTATTTTCATCGGAAAAAGTTATCATGTTAGATTTTGAGCCATTAATAATGTTCCAGAATTTTTTAGAGTCTGTAATCAGCAAAGAAGACAGGGTCTCTTGAAAAATTCTTGTTTACCACTCTTAATTGCACTCTTGTATAGCGAGTTAGCTACCCACCTTATAGACAACCCAGTCATCGTGCCTAGTGCTAAATTTTGCCTTGCGAAACAATCTCTTGTTTTTATTCAGTAGCCGGCTTAAGCAAATGTTGAACCACGGGGATCGCTGCCTGCCCGATATGATACGTTGGGGCATGTATTTATCTGTTAAAGAAATGACTTTTTTCTTTAAACAAACACCAGTTTTCTTCGAGACAACGTGCAAAAAAATTTGGTAGGTATTCATCCAGAAATGTTCCGAGTTCTCTATTTATCGAAGCAAAGTCTGCTTTCTTGTAATTTCTTGTAAATTCTAATAATCTAGGATGAACCCTCAGAGAGTATATGGTCTGCAGGCAGGGGTGTCCCATACGCGGGTAGCACCAGTACGTCGGTGAGTACTTTATATGTGTCAATATTTGGCAACCTGATTAGTGTATACTTGTTCGTATTGGAAGCCTCTCGCTCATTCACGCACGAACCGGCAATTGACAAACACAGCCCTTCAACACCACCTACCAGAAATTTGGAGGAAGGGGGAGGTACTCCCGATACTCTTTTCAGGCTTGAGAATAGTTACCGAATATAAAGAAACTGGTCGTCGATGTACTTTCCAAAGAGACGGTTATGCAGACGCATATCAGTATATTTTGATTTTCTAGCTCTATCCGGCATATTGAGAATGTTCTTTTCAGTCCTCTGTATGTTGCTTTCGAAAACACTTAACAAGCTGCGACCGTAGTACACCAACAGAGGCACGTTGTATTTATGTCTGCGTAGAAGCGAGCGGCTTCTTTTATTAATGGGAAATCATTAGATGGCTCGGTTTCAAGGTCATATCCGCAAAAAAGTGTCCGCAAGAAAAGGCGCCATGCGACGTCACGAGCCGACGAGTCACGCTACGAAGATGGTGACGTCACATAATTACAATTAATGCTAATTAATACAATTAGGTAATGCTAAGACTAATTAGTATAATTGGTGGTGACATCATGTTAGTGTGACGTTATACCAGGACACGTGACAGTAATGTAATGTGCCATCAACCCTAGTCACGTGACGACGCTGTAGTATGGCATCACACCTACTCACGTGACAACGATGCAATTTCTCGTCATACCAGGCCCCCATCCACACCCTTTCCACCCCATTTCAATATCCATATGGATCCCACATTACTACACATGCGCGCATGACGCATTACAAAGAGTCCCCACAGCCCGGCCCACATTCAGAACATTCGGATTGTCCAGCAGGTAAACGCGCCAGTTCTCATGTATATCATATTGCAAATATCATGGAACGACACATGCCGTTGACTCTCAGATGATGGCGATGATGATGATGCTAACACTGTATCCTTATGAGCCCGGGGATGTCTGATATGCCGCAGCCAAATTAAAAGTTGCCAGAATATTGATTAAATATTGTACGTTACCCAGCAAACGAAGACAATTATTGTGCGGGAAAATAAGAATACCTTCAGCTAATAATTAACGATGTTGATGTTCCTGAGAAGACAAGACCCTCCCCCGTTTCCGCCACTTCCCTCCAGGTGGCGATGGTAATGGTTTCGAAATACTAGGAATTCTCCGATGACTCGGTGAACCCGCGACATTTTGAAAGAAAGGGCTAGATTACGTATTCAAACACTGCGCCAGCTATTAAAATCACATGGGTGAAAATAACTGGCCTAGAGTGGGCAGCGTGAACCGCTCTCTCTGTCAAGAGCGCCATGGCTCTCCGCTCAAATTTCCCCGCAGCGACATCTCCCCCCCCCCCCTCCCCCCTCCCTTCCCCACCCCGAGGAAAAAAAACGCCTAAGTACTCATACGCCTCAACAGAATTCTGGGTACCATTTCGTCAACCAGTCTGAGACAAGCTGCTTTAAGTCAATCACTTGTTTGCCTTCAAAACTTAACTAATCAATGGTACGCAAGCATCCTCGACGTTTTTTACCCACGAGCACCGCGCGAGCATTCTGCGAAGCCGTTTAAGGTGAACGCTGGGTCTCTGCAAAATAGTTAAAGGAAATATAACGTGTAATGCCTGGTCGTCTGCAAGGCAGGCCGCCAACCTAACTGATCCCATACGAGAAACGAAAAAAAAAGATAATGATTAGAAACATACAAACCAAAATCGCACACTAAAAACAGAAGCGAACAACAGTGTGCCCCATGAAACGTCACATTAGAAGGTTTGAAAGAGCGACTCAGCAGCACAGTGCGAGCATGTAATCAGTCCCATTCACACATCTTCATTAAAAAATGTCAAAAGGAATCAGCTACCACATCGTCATACATTCATTATAGTTTTGCATTTTTTCGCCGCTGTAACACCGCTATGCTGGCGCGTTCGCCTCGTGTTGCGGTGTTTCGGCATAATAAGCGAATTTCCGAGAAGGAACAAGGAGCAGGAGACCAAACGACAGGTTATTCGCAAGGATAATGAATTGAAATTATATTTGCATCTGCTTGCATTACGGAACGGGAATATACCGAATCAGTGTGAGATTCAAAAGGGGAAGTCACCGATCAAAATCGTCGACGGTGTTATACGGGTTTTTCTGGCTTCGTGCTTTTTTTAATCAAATCGGCAGGTGTTCTTGTTTTGAGCCACTTGAATCACATTCTCTCGCCAGTGCCGACTACTCCAGTCAGCTTGTAATGTACAGCAGGATCCCTTTATTCTTCTGCGAGGCAAGAGCCATGACGTCAGCGCCGGCAACGAACATGAACACGAAGCAGTCTTGCTTGGGGCCATCCGCGCTGCGACGAATGTATTGCGTGCTTGTTGGACTGAACTTATTCGTTTGCGGCATCAAACGAAGCTACCGCGGGTGAACGTGAGTTACATGCTTTGCGCGCTCCCGGGATTTTGAGCCCACAGGCAGGCAGCCGGGTGCTACGCCAGCGGGGCAAGGGGGAGGGAGAGTGGCGTGCTGTGACAGTAACACTCCTTCCGGGAAGACCAGAGGGGTGCGTCTTCCTGTAGGCTCAGACTGAACGGACATTACGGCGCAGCAGCTAATGCTAAGAACGGGCTGCGGCATCCGGTCGTCTAGACAGGAGAAACCGAACACCAAGCGTATTGCAAGAACACTGCGGTGATGCGCTGCAACTCCGCTTCGGAAGCAGCACTCGTCGGAGTAAGACGTGGCTACTGCAAAATTCTCCACCTCAAAATTCCGACCCCACTTAATGACGACCTCACTCAACCTCAAACTCACGCGTGAGGTGGAGGTCTGATTTGCTGATCTCACTCACGAAATTTCGAGCCTTCGCCGACCTCACCTCAAACTCACCTCACGACGTGAGGTTGAGGTCGACCTCATGAGGTCGAAACCTCACGAGGTTGCCCACCTCTCGGACACGACCCCGTCGACATAACCAAGAAATGCTTCCGCATTAATAAAGAAAAAGCTAAGCTGCTCACCCCGCACACAAACAGCTCGGTGCTCATGGATGATGCTACAGTTCGTGTGAGACAGTTCCGTCTGCCGACCTCCGGCATGTGCCTTCTTTGATTTTAAACTGAAGCATTGTCCGTGGTAGTAAGAATATCTCAACTTATTTCGTCACCTCCATTTGCAATATTGTGTCAACGATTGCGATGCCATTTCTGGGACCACGTGATATCTGCTGGCCCGGACTCACCTGGATGACGTCATATTGTCCAAAAGTGGGTTTAAGCGAGAGTTGTCAGCTGAAATGATATTTCCTGCGATCACGAGGCTTACACTTAAGAGATTCCCATGTGCATTTTTCCTTCAGAGGCAACTTCCGCTCAGCGGACCATACGCAGTTGACATATTTTCTACTTAGAATAAGAGAATAGAATAACCTTGGTCATCCCATTACTTTCAGCGCATCAATCGACATCTCTGCAAAGCTAGTAGAAAACCACCTTCACTCATAATTACAGTTTTCAAATGTCATCCTGTCTTTGTAGTTTCCTGATTATTGCTGTACTGTTTTTACCATTATTTCCTCTGCTTTTCGTGATGCTAACTTAGTCCAATGACTACTCTATCGAATGAGCTCGTGTTTTGAGATGCATTATGTCTTCTCGGCATTAGTGTGTTAATGAGGTTAGTTTAGTCTGGCACTATATTCGCCCTATAGTACCTTATATTCTCTCATTGTGCGCCCACTGTGTACTTGTCATTTTTGAACGTTGTTGTGCTTTTTTCCTTGATATGACTTCTACTAAATGCCCTTCCTGTTAAAATCCATAGTGGATTGAGAGTATGTGTAAATAAATAAATTAATTAACCTGCTTGTGGGCTCAGCGGAAGTTCGCCTGTGCGAAAATTCTAGTTCCTTTAAGGTGTTCAGCTTACTGCGCTAGGAAATCCAGCTTCCATTTATTTCGGAATCATTGTCTAGTGGCCAACGTGGCAAGAGATGAAGGAATCCAATATTTTAGCCACTCATGTACGCTCTCGCTTCGTCACTATACCCCAATGTGAACAGATATAAGTGCGTTTAGGCACAGTTGACTAAGTTATTGACTAATATTTTGGAAGGTTTGTTAAGGGACCAAGTTTGAAACTTTTAAAGGGCTAAAAATCACCCTTTTCATTCAAAAAATAAAATAACGCAAACTAAGCCCCACCCAATTAGTCATTGGAATAAGCTTTTTTTATTTTTTTTATTTTCGATCGGAAGCTGTCGCGCTCCGGAGAGCGGCCTTTTTCGTCTTATTTTTCTGATCGTATCACCTGGGTGACCTCACCAGGCATGTGTCTGTTTTGTTATGCAAAACAAGGGGGTAAGGATAAAAAGAAATTAAACAAAATCAATACTTGGTGACACAATCATCAATAACCTCTTTCTTCTACATTGTATCACGTGGCGGTGCGCCCACGCGGTGCTCAAGTTAAGTACGCGCGGCAACGCTAATTGATGACACTACTCGGCCAGCGGGCGCCTCGCGGTGGTTCCCGGCACTCCTGCCAGCCACCGCCCTCGTTGAAGGAAGCATTCATGAACGCGGAAGCGCTTGGCCGTCGTCCAGGACTCCCTCACACCGATAGCAGAGCTCCTCGGGTGGCGCATGCGCCGTGTGTACAGCGGAAACGGGCATTCCAGAGCAGGCAGTGATTGCAGTTGCCCGCTAATCAGCGGCCCCTTCGTTTCGCCACATAAACTCCAGTGGCATCGAGATATTAGCTTTCCAGTGTGCAACAGAAGGGGCTCCTTAAGCGGCGGGTCTTCTACAATAGCTGCCGATAAGGAATAAAATAAAGCAAAGAAAATAATTAAAACGAAAAATAAAAGGAAGACGAGGTTCTAGATCTTGTCGCTACTTCAAGCGGCAAATGGTCCTGTTTTTTTCCTGGTATCCATTATGCGCGAGCACAATGCTTGTGTCTGAAGAATTTTTAGATTTTTTTTTCTTGAGCATAGGTTGCCTGTACTCTTCCTTGCGTTGGTATTTCCGCTTGTTCGGAAGTAGAGAGGGCTCATCTGTAAAGGGAAGAGTTTCACTATCACTTAATTCTCGCGGTTTTCGCCAGCTGTTCTGGCAATGACCAACAGTTCGCGAAATATTTCTCCAAGGAACGATGCACGCAATCGTAAACATCAAATTTAAATATCTATCGGCTCAGTGCTCGACGAAAGACGCATTCAGCTATTTCCTCGTCAGACCAGCGTAGTTTCTCTCAATAACACGCCTAAAACAACGCAAGCACCAAATTGGTCGGTTTCAAAGTGGGGCTTCATTGACAATTTCATACAATGCACACGATTGGTTACCAATCACTGAACTCGGGCCAATTAACTCAAGAAATTTAATGTTCGCATATATCAGCAGTGAAAAAAAATGGCGATAAATTAATCTCGCGAAAAGCAAATAAAGAAACGCTGAAATATGCTTACATAAGCTCCCTGCCTTCATTTGATCGCTTTTTTTTCCCCCTGCAAACTCATCTTAGGTTTTGTCGGCCGGCGCTGCTTGTATCACGTGGAACGGTGAGCTGGAATGAGAATATTACTTCACTGCGATCGCACCTCCGGTGAAGTAATTCTTGCGAGAATGAATTTTTCTCTACGACTTTTATAAGGTCATGGATCAGCTCAAAAATCTCGAAGCTCTTTAGTAGGACAAAACCTAGCTAGGCAAATTCAGTCTTCTCTGCGAAGGGCTGAACGTTTGCTGGACGAATGACATTTTCCCTGCTAACAGCATATGATCAGTATGGCCACGCCCAGGGTACTTCGGGCATAGGTCTCTGCAGTAGGTAAAGTGTATCTTTACGCATTTTTTTTCACAGAAATTCGCTTTTTTGTTTTTACAACGTACACGGTCGATAATGCACCTGCAAAAAAAAAAAACGAATTTCGTAGCGCCAGTGCCCCAGATGCGCAATATGCAGTTAACTCAAATTAGAGATGACTTTATAAACACTTGCGACATGTGAACTGTGCTAGCTGCATGTATAATTACTTACTGTGCACTACTTATCCCGAGAACAGGGCGCCGAGAAAGGTAAGCCAGAGAAGCAGTTGATTGATTGATTGATTGATTGATTGATTGATTGATTGATTGATTGATTGATTGATTGATTGATTGATTGATTGACGAGGCGTTCATCCTCCAATGAAACGGCACTAACAGGTACTCTCAGGGCACTCGATTTTTCTTTTGCATGGAGAGAAAAGACGGGATGTTAAACGCGTAACACATGTACTACATACGAAGATTTACTCCCTCACTATACGCGATCGTTCCAAGCGAAGCGACCTCGCGAACTTAAACAGCATTTGATTGAGTGGCTTTGCGCACCAACAAACAAGTATACGGCTGCGCGTGCTCTGATAAGTGCTAACCATACAACCCGTGCCCTGCAAGCGAAGGGCCTGGACCTTGTAGCGAGGACAATGACAGGCAAGGTGACCGATAGCGCGCATCTGTAATGAACGTACGACAGTGCGCCCACTCTGCAACAGTAGCCATATGTGATGTTGTCTCTAAAGGAAATGACGTCGGCGTCGGCTTAGCCTGTCTTAACAAAAAAAAAATATATGCTAATACACATCCGTGGTAATGCGGATGGTGGGCGCTGGTAGGTTTTCCGCTCTGCTTTTGATAGGGACTGGACACCTTTCAAGGGTGGCTTGGAGCTGGCGCGGCCACATCTCGGGGTTGGCAAGCACCTTACGTCTGGCCTCGGCTCATTGCCCCTGCTGTGAACTCTTGGTATGTGCGCGTGACCATTCTTGCACAGGTTTCGACCCCTGGCCCTCTTTTACGCGCGACATCCTTCGCCTGTGGTTCTGTACGACGCTGTTCCTCCATGCGACTGACGCGAGCTTCACCTGCATATAGTAGACCCGGAAATGGTAGCGAAACGTCAGCGACCCCCGCTTCATAAGCGCCCTCTATGTCGAGGCTGCATCGCTGCTCCTCGACGCTTGCGGGTTGCCTACCATTGGCGTACGCGGCGCGCCCTACGCCTCCGTCGTAGTCACTGGATAGAGTCACTTATCCAGTGACTCCATCCGCTCCTCCTCGTACTTACTCCTGCGCTGCTGTCGGCTTATGTACGGACGCTTATGTTGGCTGCCACTACTAAGCATAGGCTGGGAAGCTTCGCCTTAACAGCTGGCACTCTAAAAGCTGCGTTCGCCTGCTGGGTAATAAGAAGGAGGACCTTAACGAGGTGTCGATACGATTCCCGCATATCCAGGAAACTGGGCCTGTCATAAATATCCCGCATATCATAAACTACTTAGTCATGGAAGAGGTGTTCTTCAGAACGTGCCATGCTTTTGGTCACGTGATGCAGGTTATCCTGGAGGTGCATGGGTGCACTTTGAAGGGAAAAGGGTGGTTCAGCCTTCGCTATCGCTTTTTCGCCTCCAGCGGAGAGGACGAGAATTCTGAAAGCTTTCACAGCGTTAGTTGTTTCAGGGGCTTTTTCTGGCATCAAGTACAAAATTCTTGCGCAAAACTGCTTTCGGTATCTCAGAAGCACTCAGCTAGTCTAATTCGAGCCTCGTCTCAATGTATCCGTAGATTGTTCATGATGTCCATCAATATCCATGAGCCAGTCGTGGTGACCTCCAGACCTCTTCTGTTGTCTCCTTGGTCTAAAGCTGCTAATCACGTATATAATGGCTATTGCTCGAGCTAGTTTAAACGTATCAGCAAACATGCACTCCGGGACGACAAGCTACAAAATACTAGAGCACTTTTTTCTACCACGCAACGCTAAAGAACATTAAAAAAAACATACTCTTGATTCGATTTCATATAAGCAGCGAATTTTTCTACATGAAGATTACTGTGTCTTCATTACACTGGAAACAGCTTCAAAGTTAAAATTGTTTACGCTGTGGAGGATTAACCTGTGCTTAATGTCGCGTGTCAAAAGCCTCAACTGAAGTGAAAAAAAAAGCAGGAAGAAAAGTTTTATCTTTATCGACAGAGCGAGAAAACATCTTTCTGGGACGCCAGAGAGATGACGAACTAGGGCCTGGACGTGCTCGAGAGATCAGCCAACGTATACTTAGCAGAGGGGCTAGAAAGAGGGTGACCTTTACCTATAACCAAAATTCCGAGAACTAACGGCGTACCCCGAAAATTAGGCAGAGGGCGAGAAAAGGGGTGGGGGGAGGCGAGGGTAGACAGCGTTGTTATAATCTTCGTCCTTGTGTGTCATGATCCTAGGCAAACGTATTAGAAATGTTTTCGTGGCTTGCGTACCCGAACCAGTTTTGAGGCGTGTTGAAGGCAAGCTGTCGTGAGTAAAAAAAAAAAAATAAGAAAACATTTGGCTCGATATTTATCATTATTTTTGGTCAGCGAAATGCAGTGAGGCCTTGTCAAAACCACCGCATGCCGAAAATGTGAGCTGTTCGCGTGCCTTGCTTCGGCACGCGACATTTGCTTCCAGACATCTGGAGAGAGCAGCAATTTTGGCTCTTTTGAAAGCGGGGAAATCCCCGTGCGTTCTTCCGAGGCATCCGACGGCCTTAGCAAGCTTTTTTTTTTTTCATTTATTGCAGCCAGCTCAAGATGATGTTATAGGAAAATGTGTATATTACCTTAAAGCAGCAATTACTGAAAGCTGTGTCCATACAGGGGCGCTCCTTAATTTTTTTTTTTGGCCGAACGAGTTAAAGTTCTCGTTCATCTGTCGATGGAAATTATCCCAAAGATATTTGGCTATCATGACAGTAACACTCAAGCCACAACGTTCGGGCGCTTACAAGTGTAGATGTGCGGGCTGGTTGTTAATTCCCGGTTACAAAACAGCGCAAGTGACACGCATGAAGACTCAGAGTGGTGCCGCTTATATCGCGGTCTCTACTTTGCGTTTCACCTGTATCCTTTGCGCTGTTCTAATATGAATGCTCAAAAGTTTGAGAGAGAGCGAATGCGATTTTTGCTTTCCACATATGTAGATGCACACGAAACTTTCCTTACTAAAATGGTCTATAAAGAGTTATAGACTCTGTTGCCTTCCTATAGATATTTCTTTTTGTATATTCATAGTCTATGAATTGTCTATAGACAAGTCTACTAAAAGTGTATGACCATAAATCTATAAATTGTCTATGATTTATTGTCTACGATTTGTACTGCCTATAAAATGTTCTCTAGGATTTGTCTATAGAGAGTCTATAGACTTTATAGACAAAAGTCTATGGATAGTCTATAGAAAATTTTGTAAGGGTTGGCGCTCACAAAATGAACGTGTATAGTAAGAATGTTATTATTCTCTTTAGTCGCAATCCGTACACTGCTTAATGATTACACAAACTTATTTTTCAGTGCACGCTAGTGTAAGGGAAAGGTCGCGCGTTTGCAACTCAAGTTCACAAATAGAAATCCGGACCGTGGCAATGGGCTCTTTTTCGGACGTTGCCGGCCGCATCAAAGGTCGACGCAGCAACGGCGCGCGAGTCGTACTCTATTCGTTACGCAACACAGGGGAGCACTTACGTGACTTGAGGAAAACCGTTGGGTCACGAACTTAACGGCACGCACTAGCACACCTCCTCCTCCTCGTTTCTACCCTCGATCTCTGCTACTTCGCCCGAAGTTTCCTCTTCCTTCGTCGCAAGAGTTGACGAGCAGAGCACGATCTGCGTTCGGACGAATTGTCTATCGTCTTGTCAAACGAAGCAAAGAAGCTCACCGAACGGGACACGACAACGAGAGCGCGGGCAGAACGAGAACATCTAACAAGTGCGAAATTAGTTTTAATAGGAACACACACCAAAGAAAAACAGAACACATCTGCGCTGCTCCTCACAGCTAAAGATATATTTATATTTTCTATAAATAGCAAAAAGTTCCCAACTTGCTTAATGTGTAGTGGCTGGCTTGTTGGTTGAACATGTTGAGGACTACTGCGCGGTCGCAACACGGACAAGAAAGACTGACACAAACACAGCACCTGTGTTTGTGCCAGTCTTTCTTGTCCGTGTTGCGACCGCGCTGTAATCCTCAAAAAGTTCCCAGTTTTCTCTGAAGACATCTACATTTATTTAATTTTATTTACACTGAGGAGCTTCGCAGGCGTCCTTCGCTCATGCTGTTGATGTGTTTCAGAGCAAATAAACTTCTCAGTTATTATAATACCGCTATTCCTTTCAGCACCTCTCTCCTCGTGGCAGCATCTTTTGATCCAGCACGTGTTACCAACTTATCCGAGATTCAGTTCTTCCAACCTAATTTTTTTTTTTGCTCCTTCGGTAAAACCTCACTCTCATGCACTTTGAACTTTGAAAATCGCAAAAACTGAAAAGCGATGCACGCATTTCACTGGTGATCAGAAATCTAGACGGGTGGATTGTCGCACATCTAGCCTCTACAGGCGCACAAGACGTTGTGCGCCTGCCTTGCGGGCAGACTGGGCAATAGACTGAATGCCTACAGTGGCTCCAGATTTCTTCGAAGAAGGCTCTGAGCGTACCGTAACGGTGTATCCGAGATTAGCAATGGTCGGTGAGAATCACTAGCCGCCCACAGCATACAGATATAGAAATGCGGCTCCTCGATCCGTGCGCTTCTTTTCTATTCGGACAATAGAGCACCGCGTCTGGCCACTATGGAACGAGGAACGGTCGTTTTTGTGCTCAGCGCCTCCGCCTAACATGTGTTTTTCCCGTATACTTAGGAGAGGCTGCTTGAAGAGAAACCCCCTATTCAGCGCGGAGCATTGTCGTTCATTTCGCCCGCTCGTCTTATCCGCGTTCCCACACCAGAAAGTATCGCACCCACAACCGGCTCAGTTTGCTGGCGAGCGAAAATGGCAATCTTAAACTGAGGAGTACTATAGGAAAAGAAGCAAACCGTGAGAGGAATAAAGAACGCGTCCGTTGACTTTCGCGCATCTCTACTTTCTTTATGGTGTGCAATACGAGAGCCTGGAATGGCCACTGCAAAATTGTACAGACTTACGTGACAGAAAGGACGCTTGCGTACTGTGTGTCCCTAGCGGCTACTGAAGAATCCGAGCAAAAGCGCAGTGGGAAAGAATTGCGCTTAGACCTTTATCGCAACGTATATTAGTGGTCTTTAACTAATCCGTAAGCTTTTAGTGGCTCTTCGGGAATGTCATTATCAGCCCTGACTACGCCCACTGCAGGGCGAAGGCCTCTCCCGTGTCTCTTTAATTAACCTTGTCCTGTGCCAGCTGAGGCCAGCTTATCGCCGCAAACTCCTTAATCTCATCATGGCAGTGCACACATCCATAACTACAAGGATTGAAAGGAGTGAATGGTTTAGGTGTAAGCAGAGAATAAAGAGCGGTGTCTACCATGCTTATCTTCAGACTCTGTGGTAAAAACACAAATTGGCGCAGTAGACAGGACAGCTCACAACGCTGTCGGCGGTGAAAAGGACTGCACAAATACTGTCGGAAGAAGAGTTCCCGATAGTCTGGAGTGTAATAGCATTTTGATGGAATTCGCAGGCGCAACTCGGAGAGCCAAAATGGCTGGCGTATATGTTACGAGGGAACCTTAACCCTTACGTTGCATTGCGAATTGGCGCAGTCGACAGGATGATTAGTAGCGTGGTTTACGGGGATATAACAGCCTGCACAATAAGTTTCGGCAAAAGCGCGCCTGAAATTCCCGAGCGTATAGCAAGCTATCTCATTGAATTCATTTATAGCTTGAAAAACTATAGGGGGCTACATGTCGCTGTTTAGAGGACACTAACCATTGCGTAGCATTTATATACCGTTGCTCAATTCAGGGCGCGAAAATCGTCAGGTACAAGCACTGTTGTCGTCGCATGCAACGGGCGTCCGTGATCACTCCTCGGCGCGAAGACGCGGGAAACCCGCGCCCGCCGTGCTTCACGCGGGCAGGCGCGGAGGTGTTACGCATCCTTCCCGTTTCGAGGAAGAGGAAGTGCGCCGATTAATTGACGGCGGCGGCGGCGGCGGCGGGCGCCCTTGCCGCGCTGGACGCCCGCCCCCCTCTCCCTCGCAGCTGCCCGACGCCGCCTGTGCAGCGGCAGCAGCAGCAGCAGCGCGCAGTGTCCGGCGGCGGCGCGCTTTGTCTCCGGCGTCCTCGCGCCAACAAGGACGAGGCGTGGTCCTTCCGCGGACCCAGTTTCGCACCAGAGGAATCCGGCTTTCTCGCCGTGCTCTGATTCCTCGGGGAAAGTGGCCCCGCGTGCGCGCCCAACGGAAAAAGAGCCGGACGAACCGATCGGTCACTCGCCCCGCCGCCGCCGCGTGCCTTCCCTCGGCGCGCTGTTGCAGCTGAGCCATCCGGGGCCGCCGCTGCTGCGGCTCTTGGCGGCGGCGGCTGGAGGAGCGGACGCCTTCTGGGCTTCCATCGCCTTTCTTTCTTTCTTTCTTACGTGACCGCAAAGTGCGTATTAGCAGAGATGTCGGGCCACACTCGCCGCCGCTTTCACTTTTCGCTACTCCGGCGCGATATGCGGACGTGTGAATAAACGCCAGAAGGCGGGAAGCAGCGGCAGCGGCACCGATGGTAACGTTTAGGAGCACCTCGGGACTGCTCAGCGGAGTCTGTAGCGTGCGTCCTTCCCTTATCGGCTACCGGAAGTCGAGAATCTATGGGTAAAACGCCCCTCTGAGCGCGTGCAGAAAAGCCTAGTGGAGACCGCAGATGGAAATGGCCAGCTAAGAATCCGAGACCAACGCATTTCTCATCGAACGATCCCAGTTTCTCTGGCTGCGCTGGCCGCCGCAAGGCGAGGTTCGTGGCTACGTATCGTAGAAAACCCGTAAATCGTAATGCTCGCTGTATCTGCCAGTAATCTCGACTGCTAGAAGTATCTGGGGTAAATATATATCAGTGTTCTCGAGACCCAAGTCTGCTCGCTATAGCCAGTAGACCAGATTCTGGCGTAGGACTTTTTATTCTCGAACCTGCATTCCGGCTGGTAGAGCTGGATAAACAGCGAGCCTTGGTGGAACTGGTGACCCATCCCCTGCGGCCTTAATTTAAATTTAATTTAATTCAAGTTTGATTACCGAATGAGAAGTCATCAAGGTCTGAGCCGTCCAGTACTGAAGAATCTAAAAGAACAAAAAAATTGCTCGCGAAACTGCAAGGGCTTGTGTCCGTGATTATAGTCAATTTCTCCACATGGTTATCTGTACAGACATAGTTTTGCTCTAGCCCTTCAGGTGCGCACACTGTCGAGGCGCATTTTGAAGCCATGGTTCTTTTTGTTTTCCCTATCGCCAACAACACTTTCTTAAATTTAAACATTGTTTTTTTATGTCTAGCTCAACTTAACTCAATAATAATAATAACTGTTTTTTGGGGAAAGGAAATGGCGCAGTATCTGTCATATATCGTTGGACACCTGAACCGCGCCGTGAGGGAAGGGATAAAGGATGAGGGTGAAAGAAGAAAGGAAGAGGGAGGTGCCGCAGTGGAGGGCTCCGGAATAATTTCGACCACCTCTTTAACGAGCACTGACATCGCACAGTACACGGGCGCCTTAGCTCTTGACTCCATAAAAACGCAGCCGAAAAACGCACGAAAAGTGATACTGACGACATAAGTTGGCATAAAAACGCGCAACCGCCAACTTAATGCGTCAGTATCACTTTTCGTGCGTTTTTTCTTTTTACTGCCGTAAGGGAAGGGATAAAGGAGAGGGTGAAAGAATAAAGGAAGAGAGAGGTGCCGTATGGAGGGCTCCGGAATAATTTCGACCACCTCTTTAACGAGCACTGACATCGCACAGTATACGGGCGTCTTAGCTCTTGCCTCCATAAAAACGCAGCCGAAAAACGCACGAAAAGTGATACTGACGACTTAAGTTGGCATAAAAACGCGCAGCCGCCAACTTAAGTCATCAGTATCACTTTTCGTGCGTTTTTCTTTTTACGCGTGTGTAGTAGTTGCGTGCGTGTCTTGGCTCCTACTTTTTAAACTCTGCAGTAATTCCGAACCCTCCTTTTTTTCTATGACAGCAGTACCAATAGCACTTCAACAAAATACAGGCGTTGTCTGTGTGAAGTCTCGGAGAGTGAAGACTCCGCCTACGCACTTCAACCCTGTCCACCTTGATAAACGTCATCCATTACTCACCCACCCACCTACCCTACTCTACCCTCCAGACGCGCAACCCTCCAGACTTTCCCACCTGCCTCCGCATTCCACAAGCCCTTCACCTACAAGAGCGCACGCAACAGCAGACCTAAAATGCAATGAATTGAATTGAGTATGTGCGTGTGTGTGGGGGGGGGGGGGGGGGGGCAAAACGCTAAGGCGCCCGTGAGCTGTGCGATGTCAGTGCCCGTTAAAGATCGCCAGGTGATCGAAACGATTCCGGAGCCCTCCACTACGGCACCTCTTTCTTACTTTCTTCTTTCACTCCCTCCTGTATCCCTTCCCTTACGGCGCGGTTCAGGTGTCCGCCAATATGAGACAGATACTGCGCCATTTCCTTTCCCCAAAATCCAATTATTATTATTATTATTATTATTAATTGCCTGTTTGGAAAAGGAAATGGCGCAATATCTGTCTCACATATCGGCACCTGAACCGCGCCGTGAGGGAAGGGATTAAGGAGGGAATGAAAGAAGAAAGGAAGAAACAGGTGCCACAGTGGAGACTTCCGAATAATTTCGACCACATGGGGATCTTTAACGTGCACTGACATCTCACAGCACACAGGCGCCTCTTGCGTTTCGCCTTCATCGAAAAACGGCTGCCGCGGTAGGGTTCGACCCCGGGAACTCCGGATCGATGACGAAGTCCAATTCAAAGACGCAATTAAAAAACCAATTGCCTTACAAAAGTACCAAACACCAGCCGCCTCTCTTGTCAGGTGGCTGCCCAACCACTCTCGACCGACTCCCCCCTCCACAAGTGCCACCCACGGCCCACCCTCCTTTCCCCTCCAAAAAAAGTTTCTCGAGTGTGTGAAGCCTGGGTTTAAACTTAAAGCATTCATTAGAGTAAAAGCATCAAAGCAATCATCGAGGGTAAATAGAGCTCCGGTCTCAACTTTCCGGCATCAGGTTTCATGATCATCCTGTCAATTTCTTTTTTCTTTCTGTCTCTTCATTTCGCTTGTAAATATGTTTGAATTATGGACTTGCAAACACCTGCTGTAGCTGCGACGGCGACATGATGGTTTATAAATATCTGAATAACGGCAGAAATAAGTGCAGAAATGCACAAATACAATGACATGCTTTTTCCCCATCATCTTCTTCATTCTTTCCAGAAAGACTCGGCTATTTATTGCGAGGCAGTCTTGGAAATTTATAGTTCAATTCGGAACTGTTCGTTACGCATCACGAACAATACAACCGCTGTCACCATTGTGGCTCTATATACACGCAGCGCCTTTAAACAGAGGCACTGAGGAGAAGGAAAGCCTCGTGCGACTGTAAATGTCGCTGTTTCTCAAGTTCATTAGAGGGTACGAGCTTGAGAGCCCATAACCCTCGGCGCACTTGAAACTACGTGGTTGTTGTGTTGATGCAAACGTTTCAAGGCTAAAGTTAATTTACTAAACCTTCCAGGCGTCTCGATCCGGCCATGTTAGCATCCTTCGCAGGCTATGTTGTTTGCTTGCTTTTAGTTGTTATTTCTGTTCAGAACCAAGACATGCACGAGGCTAAACCATAGTATTAAGCTAATTCGTAACTCACTGCTATAATTCTACGAATTAGAACATGCAGGAAAATGAGCGCGGTTGGTGTGATGTTACTGTGTCAACACGGCTAAGGCATTTTGTGAGCGGCAGATATAGCTTATTTAAAATAGGGTCAGAGGTACAGGTGAACTTTCAGGTTTTATGAAGGAACTGCCCATCATAATATGAAACACATGGTGGTGGTGGTGGTGGTGAAAGCATTTATTAATGATAAAGAAAGGTGTTGGGTGTCGTGACCTGAAAGGTCAGGCCCTTACAACCACTAGGTGGGATGCCCAGTCAGGCACCCCATTGGCGGTTGCCGCAGCCCGGGCGTGCTGCGTTAAGGCCCTTTGGGCCTCGAGGGTGCAGCAGCCGGACAGGGTCGCCTCCCAGTCCCCTCGGGCGGGGTTTGTGATAGGCGGTAGGGATGGGTTCTGCTGGCAGGCACACACCATGTGGTAGGTGTTAGACACCTCGCCACAGTGCGAGCACCGTCCGTCGAATGGAGGATCGAAATGCTTTACAGTTGCGGGCACAGCATCGTGTTAGTGAGCAGGCGCAGGAGTATCCGCTCGTTGACCTTCCCCAGCCCTTTGCACGGGCTTGGAACGGTTTGGTGCGTGGATTTGTAATAATCGCATATTTCGTTAAAAGTGTAAACCGGATTGAAATCGGAGTCCTGGTCAGCGTGGGGTCCCATGGGAAATGCCTGCCCGGAAAGAGAGCTCACGGGCGGCGGCGTTGGCTGCCTCGTTTCCGTGGATGCCTTGGTGACCTGGAGGCCAAACGAGAGATCGGTGCGCGGCATCCGAGTTTCGGCTACAATTTTCGTATATGCGATAAGCCAGTGGAGTTTCCCACCCTTGCTCGACGTTTCGACATTCCCCTCGCGAGTCTCTGATTATGCGGCAATAAAGGGAAAGAAAAAAAGTCTCTGATCATGCATTTGCAGGAGGAGTCGGAGGCTGCCAGGGCGATGGCAACCTCTTCCGCGTGAATTGCTGACTGGGCCTTGATATTAAGGGCGTCTACTGTATTGCCCTCGTGGACGACCGCGGCCGTGTACCATCCCCTGGGGTCCGGGCCGGAGGCGTCCACGTAGAAGACTCCTGGTGTCCTCCCAAAATGACGGTCCAAGGCTTCCGCCGGCGCCAGGCGAACGCCATTAAGGTCCTCTTTGAACATGTTGGTGTGGAGAGGCCGCACGTGGAGGTGGCATCTCATTGCGATGTGCCTCTACTTCCCGCTCTTGCGTACACTGACTTCGCTTATCCGACATAGAGCCTAACTCTTTAGACAGTGTTTCCAGTGGTCGCAAACATTTTGCGACAAGTCCGACATTTATTGTTTTTCATCATTAACTTCTTTGAAAGGTCAAGTATGCATTTTAAACAGGCAAGCTGAATACAGCAGTAGCAACCGGCTATTTGGATGTGGACAGTTGAAACCTGAATAACAGCTCTTAACCGCCGGCATGCTTCCTTCAAAGGCGTCCGCACCTGGACCGGACCTGAGGTGAAACCTTTCAAAATGCTGCCTGTATTTCCGCGGCATTAATGCCGTATATTCTAAAATGGTAATAGATTCCGCTAGCTGTGTGATCCTTCCAATCATAATTCATAAATCACGGGAAACTTCAGGCCCAAAAATAGATAGCGGTGATTTGTTCGAGGTTCCATGTTAGAAGTAGGACGAGAACTTTGAGGTTTCGGAGAAAGGCGCAGTAACTCTCTCCCTTCTCGGTGGACACCTTGCGAAGCGGTCCCATTCGCGAATGAAACACATAGGTTTAATAACAATAATTGGTTTTTGGGAAATGAAAGACATGGGTTCCAGTCAGGTTTTTTGTGTGTTGTGAGGATCTGTTTGCAGTCTGCCCAATTCCATTTTATTTGTTTGTTTTCCTGTTATTTTTCCAGTATAGCCTAATGCTCAAACTGATATCACGACATGGGGCCGCTTGACCAGCGCATGCTTTTACGACGAAGCTGAACCGAGAGGAAATGGGGATCGATTCCACCCTCTATGGGCGAGACAGCAATAGAGGTTCATCAAACACGGCTCTCGCCTCCCATGGCAACTACGGCGCGCACACAGACCACGGGGAAAGGCCTGCTGCAGCTGCGGTGGGTGCTGAAAAATATATTAGAACCGCATTCGGTGGAAGGGTGTCCACATTGTACGGTGAAACGTCGCGGGGGGTGTGTGCGTATCACGCCCATTTGGGACAAAGGTTCTGTGTCCTGATGGGCGTGGAAAACTGGGGTCGGATATCGAACCACCAACCTCAGCGTTGATGACGAACTATGCCCGTAGGCATAGCCAGCTGAGGAAAGTGAAATGTATTTGTGGACGTAGGCTGCGAGCAAAAAAGTTTGTGCTTGAAAGTATGCTCCAATTCAAGTCAATTTCACAGCCAAAGTCTGGGGTATTCTTTACCCTTTTTTTCTTTCGTAGAGGGCGTCTGTGTATCAAAGTAATATCTGAGTGGAGTATAACTTTTCTTCCCTTTTATTTGATTTGAGTTGATTAGATTTGATTTGATTTGCCTTTAATGGAGCACCGGAAGCTCGGAGTGGCTAACATGTATGTTCTGTACATGATGCGGCCAGAGAACCATTTGCTATGCATTTCACCATAAAGAACCCGACCAATAGGCAATGGGAAAGCTTGCGCTCATTGGGAAACCGTGGAGAACACGGCGGAAGTGGGGATCGAACCACGAACCTCTCGCAAACGACGCAGATGTGCAACCCACTAGGCCACCTCTGAGATTCATTTCTTCCTGTCAACGTAAGCGTCGTCTATGCTTAAATAGAATAAAGTGCAAGGCAGAGAACACACAGCACGAGACAACGATCACAAATTCCTGGAACTGTGTGCTCTCTGTGTTGCACCTTGTTCTAATTAAGCATGCAACACCGACTTGGCCGGCAGCATGACTTACTGCAGTGTGCTGCACCCGGTCCTGCGCTGCAGCATAGCGGTACTTAGCGACGATTGAATTTAACTGGCTTTCTCTGTTGCATGGTCTTGTGCATGTATTCTTTCACGGTATGTTTACGCGCGCACTGATTTATTGAGTTAAAATAAGTGTAAAAGTCCTTGGAAGTCTAGATACAGAACTCATGCGAACGGCTGCGGTTCTATAGTTCTAGTAACGGTTCTATAGTTACTGTCCCTTCTTTTCAGCCGTGCGAACGGCCGAAAAAACAACAACAAGAACAAAGCGTCGTATGTTCGAGTCATAGCAAATTTTATACGCCTGGTGACGAGCCAATTGTTTGCAACCATTTCGCGTACAACGCTCCTCTGAAGAAGAAATGTTGAATTTCCAGCAACAATTCAATGCTTCAGAGTCGCTCAGTACGCGTCAAGAAATAGCGAAAAAGGAGAGAAAATTTTCCGTGTTCTGGAAAATCCCGTGGCATTTTTTGTTCACAGTGCATAACGTCTGAGAATCAACCACTACAAAATTAAGTATAAAGGAAATCTGGGCGAGTTTGTGGTTTAGTCATGTTCACGGAGCACAAAAAAGCATGGACAAGAGGCAGAAACGTATATAAAATGCGAGCGCTTACTATCAACTAAAATTGGGTTGCCAGAACTGGTATGGCGCAACTCTCCAAGTTTTTGTTGTAATATCTCGGAAGTGTCAATTAGACGATAGTTCGGTTTCGCATACAGGACCGCAGTGACGCAATGGACGAGAGTGCGTGCATATGAACAGAGCGTGAACAGCCGAGCAGACGACGCAAAAACTGGCAAACTTTCTGTGCGCATGCCCGTACTGTCGTCCGTTTCTCCACTGCTACAGTCATAGAGTATCTAAATATTATCTAGAGGGAAAGCTGGCGCCACCGTCTACGCGAGCTTCTTAAATCGCACTTTATCCATTCCAGGCGGGAATGCCGGGAATAATAATAATAATAATAATAATAATAATAATAATAATAATAATAATAATAATAATAATAATAATAATAATAATAATAATAATAATAATTGGTTTTGGGGGGAAAGGAAATGGCGCAGTATCTGTCTCATATATCGTTGGACACCTGAACCGCGCCGTAAGGGAAGGGTAAAGGAGGGAGTGAAAGAAGAAAGGAAGAGAGGTGCCGTAGTGGAGGGCTCCGGAATAATTTCGACCACCTGGGGATCTTTAACGTGCACTGACATCGCACAGCACACGGGCGCCTTGGCGTTTTTCCTCGATAAAAACGCAGCCGCCGCGGTCGGGTTCGCACCCGGGAACTCCGGATCAGTAGTCGAGCGCCCTAACCACTGAGCCACCGCGGCGGGGCCGGGAATACGACGTCTCTTTTTTGGCGTGACGAGTGTTAGGACGGAAACGTGAATTGTACCTCGAAATTAGTAGCTCCACCACGTTGCTCTCCGCTGTGTGCAGATTAAGTTATTTCAATACTCCGTTTTTAACATCTTCGATGGATTTAACGCGAGTGAAAGTTCAGTGTTAGGCTGGTAATGAAACGTTCACATCATTTCTTCGAGGTTGCCTTCAAGAAGAGTGGCATTTTTACGGCTGAATCCACGTTTAATTCCCAACAATAACCAAGCCGGGTAAGAAACCACGTCTTCTCGGCATTCGTGCGACTTTCCATGGTGGATGAAGTGTAGCGCCACCAGCTTTCCCTTTACTTATGTTAAGAAACACTGTGGCTACAGTGTATTAGAAGAGGCAGCGTAGCGCGCGGCTGGGATTTCGCGTTGAACACTTGTCCCTTCTGTGCCCCCAATTCTTGGCCAATCCCCCTATGTGGGCATGTGCCATTGTGTGACGCTGACAACAACTTGTCCCTGCCATTGGCGAGCAAAGTGAATGGGACGCGCCTCCAACTCTTCAACACGTTGCTATGGCGTTGCTGAGTTCGTCTGTAAACGGATTTGGGGTTCTTTAACGTGCACTGACATCGCACAGCACACGGGCGCCTTTGGGTTTCGCTTCCATCGAAGCGCGGCCGCCGCGGTCGGGTTCGAACCGCGGCGGCTGCGGTCCGGTTCGAACCCGACCGCGGCGGCTGCGTTTTTATGGAGGAAAAACGCTAAGGCCTCTGTGCTGTGCGATGTCAGTGCACGTTAAAGAACCCCAGGTGGTCGAAATTATTCCGGAGCCCTCCACTACGGCACCTCCTTCTTCGTTTCTTCTTTCACTCCCTCCCTTATCCCTTCCCTTACGGCGCGGTTCAGGTGTCCAACGATATATGAGACAGATACTGCGCCATTTCCTTTCCCCAAAAACCAATTATTATTATTATTATTAACTTGCATTGCTCCGCCTGCCTGGTGCATAAAAAGACGAAATATTTCTTTTTCCGGTTCGGCAGGCAGTGGAGCAAGAGTGATTTAGGCGAAAAAAATGTGATCGCTCGCGATCAATCGAACGCCGTGGCGAAACCACCCGTGTTTGGTGTCGCTGCGATTGAACTCTCTTGAATGCAGGCCGTTAATGACGACGCCGCTGGGGACACGCGGATACCACTTCCCGTTACACTGTACATTATAGTTCACTGTACCACTGCAGTCCTGCACGGGACGCTGGATGACCGCCTGACTGACACCCCCGTGATATTCACTGAAAACTAGAGAGACGTACGTCTCTGCCACTTCTCCGTGTATCACGCGCTGCGCGAACATGACTGCACCATTCTTTATATTCCGCTCTCTTCCTTACTTCTTTCTCTCTCTCACTCTCTCCGTTCTTTTTCTTTTAATCTTTTTCTCCCCCGACCGACTGAATTGGTAGCAAAACATACCACATCTTGGCTACCAACCCAAGAGCAGCAACACGAGACTCCTCTTAACAGCGCTAACCAGTGTTGTAAAGCCATGGAGCTGAAGGAGAGGCTTTGATGAACTTGAGGCCACCGCTCCTGACACCGCCAAGCGTTATTCCTGGTGGTGGCTGCATGCCAAATTGACTGCTTCCAGCACCCGTTTAGCGCTGGCACGGCGGGCGGTCAGCGCCGTGGGGAAGTTTTGTTTTTTTTGCAGTTATTTCTTTTACTATTTTGTCGCGCGCTGCATGACGACCTTCTCCGGTAATGGCCCCGCAAATTGATCAGAAAGGGAGCAAAAATAAAGAAGGCGGCGGGCTGGGTACGCGCCCTTCGCCTAATGACTTTTAGGGCGGTTAATAAACCGGCGTTCAGGCAGCGTCGCAACGCTTGGCGCTGCTTTGACTTGGATGCTTGAGGCTGAATTCCGCCAACAACGCGTGCCACGAAGACCTGTAAGAAGCATGCTTAAGCCACCGCCTCGCGTGAGATATGCACGACGCCCTGGTTTAAAGGCTCCGCATTTGTCTACGGTATTGTTATTCGCGCCCCAACCAATCACCGATCTCGGCGCGGGTGATTTATTGGCACCGTTTAGCGCGTGCTAACGAAAGGCCATCGGGAGTGCACTGCTTTATGTGCCAGTGCTTGCATTGTCATTTTCTCGAACAGGGTGGAGCGTGTATGGTATAACGCGATTCCACTTTTTTAGTATTTATTTTTACTTTAATCAATAGCTGGAATGGTTTTCTCTGAATAACACCTGGGCTTCGAGAGTCGCCGCTTTCTCTGATTTTTTTTTTCGCGAAGCAATGTGCTGCACGGTGAATTTTTCCAGGTCGGTTTGCATATGCGTGGGCTTAAGTGTCCTATTCCCACAAATATTGTCTATGTAACGCTAATGAGCTTTAAAATGCACTGCCTAACTTTGCATAACATAACAGTACGCTCATTAGCTTGGCAATATGGCGCCTGTTACTCCTTGCAAGTTAATGTTGACAATTTTTGGTCAAACTTTCCTCTGCTTCTCAACATAGCAATTAAAAAGGGATCCAGTTCTTCCACAGCAAACCTTTTCCAGCATGATAAGATTACTGCGTTACCGAGGGGTGTCTGTAGCCAGCTACTCCTTCGCTAAGCCTTTTTACTTGGGCATAATAAAAGTCCTTCTGTACAAAATAAAGTCATACCACGCAAGGAAAACGAAAAGAAAACAATAAATTGAATGAAACGATGGCTTCGCAATCAGTTCTACGTAAAAGCTTTCAGTGTGTGGGTAACTGCCAGAAGGCAGTTGTGTGGTGAAAGTCGTTTTTTTTTTTCATCTTACGGTGGCGCTACAAGCCGGAAGAAACACTTTAATGTAGCGAGCGCAAGCAGGGACTCACGTGTTGAACTAGGCGACAACAATAAAAAAATTGAATGGCACGAACTTCACACCGCATATGAGCAAACAAATGAACGGCTCAACTGCATTTTTCTAGAACTTGAACTTCACCTGATTCATTCTTCAGAGGGAACACAAAGTCTAATGTGGTGCCAGTATACAGGTTAATATAGCGGCTTTAGAAAATATAGGATATCCAGGTTTGACCAAATCCTAAAACCAAAACGCTGCTGTTTGCCTTCGCCGTATCCCTTCGTGGATCGTCATGCACTTTTTCGCCGTACAAGTGATATTTTTCGCAACATCAAGTAGAGCGGAAGGGGAGGGGGGGGGGGGGTGATAAACAACCACTTCAAAAATCCCATTCTATCTGGTCTTAATTTGTTCATATGTACATGTCTTCCTTCAGGCAGTGGATCGCACTTCTATAGACTCTCGACGTTGCACGAGTCGCAAACTCTGGGGTCAAAACACGACTCCAGAATGAGGAAGCGTAGCGCCAAATGCCGGCTAGATACACTTTCCTTGGACTGAACTAAATGGGTGGTATAAAGAATCCAGGCAGCACCGATCGAATCCACCGATACTCTCTCGTCCGTCTCAAGAACTTGCGCTTTGTCCAACAACAAAAAAACAGCCGTCCGGAAGCCTATACGCGCCAGTCGGCATCGCGCCTATCTATAACGAAAGCGCATCGGTTCCAGGGAAGACGCAATTTTTCGCCCAATTCCTCGCTCCTACACACTAGCTACAAGAGTATGCCCGCGGCTCTACATTACACAGATATACCACACACGCTTCGCTCGCGGTGTGTGTGTGCAGGGAAGAGGAAGGGGGGGGGGGGGTGGCAAGGCTCGCTCAAGGCGCTCACACGGCGTTCGGCGGAGTCCATTGTGCGCGCCTATTCTCGCGGGCCGTTATTGTTGCTGACGCCCGCTCAGGAGCGCATTTTTTTGGCCGAGGCCCGCTTTTAATGAATCGGTTGTGCTTCACTGGAGCCGCCTGGCAAAATAAGGGCAGGAAACTATCGGACGCGGAAAGAGACACGTGGCCTGTTATTGGCGCCGCTGAGCGGTCCGGGCGTCCTTCTGCCGCGCGCGCACTGGGGCGGTATGCGCCGCTGCCGAAGGGAATGGCCTCCGCCTCCGCATCGGCTGACCGGAGGCCGGCTCGCCCCACAGAGAACGGACGACGACGCTATATACTGTGGCTACCCGCTGCCCGCATTGGCGCGCGAAGAAATGACAGCTGTATTATAGAGGGACCATCGTATACCCGCCGCTGTGGTTCAAGTGGCGTTCGCCTGGTGAGACCAACCAAGGTTGTGGAAGCGAATCCCGGCCGCCGCGGCCGCATTTCGATGGAGGCGAGATGCGAAAACGCCCGTGTGCTGTGCGATGTGAGTGCACGGTAAAGAACTGCGGGTGGTCGAAATTAATCCGGAGACCTCCACTGTGCGACGTTTCTCATAGCTCCCAAGCAACTTCGGAACGCTGAGCCCAACACACCCACGAAGCAAGAGCATCATGCTGCTGCAAGGTCGAGAGGAAAAACTGAGCGGTCGACATGCGCTTGACGATCACAGGTTGGATGTGTAGCTGTTGGGCTCATCAACATTTCACCATCGTCGTCGTCGTCATTGTGATCGTCATCACCAAGCACGTACACTGCAGGACAAAGGCCCCAGTGATAACTGATTATAACCCTGTACTTCCTGGGTTCCTGGCCTTCCGGGATCAACAAATTTCCTACACTCTAAACAGAAAGGAGTAAAAAAGAGAGTCTAGCACATTCCCTTAAGGGACTGCACTAGAGGACAGCTTACTTCCTCTTTACTCCCATATAGGCGTATTCGTGTTTAGTCTAACCGCAACTTCCCTCCCCCCTTCCTGGCTACTCTCTGCCGCCCTGGTTACACACCGACCAAGTCGAATCCAATTTATTACCCTTACACACAATTGGTTGCCTGTTTTCTGCACATTGCATGCTTATACTCCGTTTCAGTCGGGTCTCAGTCGGAGTGCATAGTTTCGTTAAACTTGTAGAGTGTTTTAAGAGACTGGGCTGCCAAGAGTTAATCTCTTGAAACATTCATATAGGCGCTCGCGTATGAGCAATGAAAAGATTGGTTTAATGTGAAAACGGGGTATCCCGTCTGCGCACAATGAGCTTGCGGTTACCAAGCAACGTAGCGATTATTCTGAACTCGCGGCGGCAGAGTTAACTGCAGCGCCAAATCCAGATAGTGGCAGTATTCCCATATGATCAGCTTGAAGTCAGACTGGTGGGCTCTCGCAAATGTTTCGCTATCAACTTTACCCTAGACTTCTTGTATGGATTGGTTTGCCAGGCGGCTGCGTGCGATAAAGTGTTCGTACACTTTACTCAAAATACAAGGTACAGGGCTGGTCGTGCTTCACCATCTCCTTGTCTATTATCTTTAATCTCTCTCTCTCTCTTCTTAATCCTTTACCCCTTGCTGTCTCCGATCCGTGGAGAAGCAGGAAACACGCATGCTCCTTAGGGCAACCTATACGTGCGAGTGGGGACACCGAATTTTGGTTGTGAGTACTTTATTTGGAATAAACGTGATAGAATGGTGCCTAATGACGACTCCAATCGGTGATCCGAAGCATCTTCGAAGGAGCAAGATGCTTAGGTAGTCTAGGAACCATACCGTCGCGGTCCAATAAGAACTCAGGACCTGAAGCTAAATCGCCCACTGAAACACGCCCTTCGGTTTCACAGAGCAAGAAAGCTTGCTCCGTACATTATACAGGGACAGTCGTGCGGAATTCACTGGCGACCAGTAAGTACGTCTTTCTTTGGCTTCAGTGTCAGCAGCCGGTCAGTAGCTGTGACATATAAAAAGAGTTGAGATAACGGGAAACATTCAAAGACGGCAGTATGGACGCCGCTCCGTCACTTTCACTCTGACTCTTATGCCAAGCGTGCCCCAAAAGCTGGCATTGGAGCCAACTCAGTAGAGAGCTTAGAACTGAAATAAAATAAAGAAAAAATCTGTTATAAATTTTCACCGGTGGCGGGTTAATTCTACCTGGCGATCCACGTATAAAAAATGTCTTACGCCCCATTACAAAGATGAAAACACGCTACGAAAAGTTTGGCGCCCTTATTACCCCTTTAAGTATTTTGATTTCTATCTCGCCATGTGCTACCGCCAGAAATGCTATTATAGCTAGCTAACTTAACTTACCCCGCGATCTTTGCTCCCTGTGTTCAGGCGCAGCGCATAGCGTTGTGCGGTAATTTAACCTTCAGACGTGCTGTGGGGCGTTAATTGGCTATTGTCTCGAGCAGCGTTGATGTATAGTGTCCACGGAAGCCACGCGGGTTGTTCTTAGTGAGTGCTCATTCGCCACCTGTCCGTAATTCAGGTGGCACTAGACTTTCACGCCGGAGCCTGTGGCTAACTCTTTCGATTTACAGCCTTGGTTTCGGCGGCGAGACCGCGCACATATTGGGGGCGATCCTTTCGCTAAGACCCTGAAGCAACGCACCATCGATGACTCCTTTTGGCGTCGCTTAACCTTGTGGCCTTTAAATGAAGTAAATGTGACTAGGACTTGAAGGTTAGCACCGTGCTCTAAAAAGGTTGTAGCTCCTGCACTGAACGCACTCGAGAACCTATTATCTCGCGTTCACGAAATGGAGTTGATTGTTCGCCGCGGCGGCAGCCAAAGACCAAAATCTGTGGTGCATTGTATACAAAGGCGTCAACGGCAACGACAAAATGGTTCAAACCAGTTTTAAGGCTCCCTTTAAGAGACGACAAATAAGCACAAGTTAACTTTAAATTTCGACTTTTCATAGAAATACAAGAATAGAAGGAACGGAAGTTTCACCAGCACTCTTGTACTATACCACTATTTGTCAGGTGCAAAGCACTAAAGGGGTAACGAATGCGGCCGACTCTGCGTTAGTATAAAACTCCACTCGCCCTTAGAGAGGCTGGTGGAGGCAGCGGCTGCTACCCGCCTGTAAAGTATGGAAAGAATTGTGAGGCTGGCTGTTTACACCTCCGTCGCCGACACATGTGACTTGCTGTATTTCTATGACCGTAGATAAAGGAACGTTGCACCAATCTGTCGGAGGCTGCTAGTGATACAGAATCAAGAAAGGACGTGAGGAAGTGTCGAGGAGGCGTCGTCACAGTGTCACAACGGTCTCGACGAGCACGGCTAGATTTGCATCAGACGCGATGAAAAGAGACATGGTGTATGCCTGTGAGCATTAAGCGTGTGCTTGTGTTCTTCGCCACGTGTGTGCGTGTTTATGTTTGAGTAATGTGCGCATGTGTTTTTACGTGCGTGCGTGACATGTGCATCATAATAGACCGCGCAAAATTCGAAAACTGAATTTATTCGCCTGAGTTGATTTCGCTTTCCATGAAACTACAGTTACCACAGTATTTCTTTTTCTACTATATTTATGTTTTCCTCTTGTCCTTGATTTTTTTTTGTTCCGTGCGCGTTTCAGTAAGAAAGCTGGTTATGGTGGTTCTGGGTACTGGAGGTTCTGATGGGTTCTGGGATTGAGGTCTGGTGTCCGAGCCTACAACGTCTTCCATTAGCGCAATCTTGGAAGTGCTGGGAATCAAAATGTTTTCACGCCCGACCAGGCATGCTTCACGAGTTTACACACCCCGAAAGCATGCGGACTATATTCCACACTCTGCGCTATGACACGGGGCTAAAAAAAAAACGGAATTTTGGGAGCGGGACCCATTGCGTGTTCGCCACTGTATCCGGGGTTGACTTGCCTTGACATTACACTTGTTTGTGGTGGTGGTGGTAGTAGTAACAGTAGTAATGACAGTAGTAGTCATGCCCAGCTTTCGTGGACGTCATCAACTAGCGTCGTATGCTGGCTGCCAGTAGTGGACACAGCGTAACTCAATGAGGATATTTTAAACTTGTAATTTTGAGAAAACTAGAGAGTCCTCACGGACTCTGCCCGACCGTGGCGATTATCATGATCGACTGTTCCTCCTCGCAGCAAAATCTGACCAATAACTGCTTCCTGCAGTCACGCCAGCTATTTCCGACGGCCATGGAAATTTGATTGGAAAACATTTAATTCGTCAGAAAAGGCAGAATGCAGACGATCCGTGCTAGGTGGCTATCAGTCTACGGCTGACAGCGACCTGGGTAGCCCATTCAATGACCCGGGTTTGAACTCCCAAGTCTGAGCTGACCAACACGGCCTCCCACTGCTCGAGAGTAGGAACCTGTATTAGAGATTTCGGGGGCGGCTCCTCTTTACAATTCCACAATAGGTGATCATAAGTGGCTAAATCACCACATAATGTACATGCAGGGTCGTATTCACCGGGGTAGAATTTTGACAACAGGTAAGGCGTCATGAAGGATCGCGTCTGGAGTCGCCTCCAAGCCATGGAAAACCAATGAGATGTACAGAACATTCAAAATTCGCGCGCTGATTGCGAGTGTTCAGCGCCACGCGACACGTGGTGGAAGCCATGCAAACTGGAAGCGCTTTTGCCCAGTATTGCGTTGTAGTAGTAGTACTAGCAGAAGAGAAAGTAGTATTTGTTGTAGTACTGGTAGTAACAGCAGTATTGATAGCTGTAGTGGCAGCAGTTGTGGTAGTGGTAAGTAGTAATAACAACTGTAGAAGTAGCGGGAGTGGTAGTACTAGTAGCGGCAGTAGCAGTAGTGGTACCAGCATTGGTCGCAGTATCGGCAGCAGTTGTAGTAATAGTAGCTGTAGGAGTAGTGGTTGTGGCAGTTGTAGTGGTAGTAGTAGTAGTAGCAGCAGTAGCGGTAGTAGCAGTTGTACTAGTGCTGGTGTTAGTAGTAGTAGTAGCAGTAGTAGTAGTAGTAGTAGTAGCAGCAGCAGCAGCAGCAGCAGCGGTAGCAGTAGTTGTAGTACTAGTAGTAACAGTACTAGTCGTATCAGTTGTGGTAGTAGTAAGTAGTGCTAATAGTAGTTGGAGTAGTAGTGATGGTGGTAGTAATAGTAGTCGCAGTAGTGGCAGTAGTAGTTGTAGTACTAATAGTAATAGCAGTAATGGTAGCGGTAGTGGCAGCAGTTGTGACAGTAGTAAGTAGTCCTAACAGTAGTGGTGGTGGTAGAAGTAGTAGCAGTAGAGGTAGCAGTGGTGGCAGCAGCAGAAGCAGCAGTAGCAGTAGTGCTAGTAGTAGTATGATATTAACCTTTACTATTTTGTTCCCCTCCCTGTTCAGTTATCACTTAGTGTGGTCTACGACAACTGACAGAAATTTGCAAAAACTTAACAAACTAAAGAAAATGTTTGCGAAATTAATGGAAAATCAGCCCTTCCATTCTCATACCAATTGCCTATTTGACAAGTACAACATATACCCTGTTATCAAACTGTTCGATTATGTTCTTTGCAAGGCTCCTACTACTACTACAGTAGTAGCAGTAGTAGCAGAAGTAGTGGGGGTGGTAGTAATAGTAGTAGTACCATTATTGCTCATTAATGTTATTATTTATAAAATGATAGTAGCAGTAGTTGTAGTCGCAGAAGTACAGTAGTAGTTGCACTAGCAGAGTAGTAGTAGTAGTATAGTAGTAGTAGTAGTAGTAGTAGTAGTAGTAGCAGTAGTAATAGTAGTAATAGTAATAGTGGTGGTGGTGGTGGTAGTAGTAGTAGTAATAGTAGTAGTGGTGGTGGTGGTGGTGGTGGTGTTGGTGGTGGTGGTAGTAGTAGTAGTAGTAGTAGTAGTAGTAGTAGCGGTATTTTCAACAGGCGCGCCATGTCACCGCTTCAAAGAATACCGACAACATTGCTCCACCCGAGCGCCAGCTATAACAACTGTCCGTAATGTTCGGAGCGAAAGGGTACACCGCTTTTTGATGTCAGCCTCGTTTATACTTTAGCACGCAATCCGAAGCAGGCGTACGGAGGGCGATGGGGACGTTGGCAGTCGCCCTCACTACAGCCAACAAAAAGTTGCCTCTTTATGCGCCGATGTAAGCAATTATGGAGTCATTTATTTGTCTCGCTCCGCATTACCCCTAAACGTTGCCGCATTTCCGTCCGAATCGTGCCAGACAACTGTTCCCGTCGTTCGACACACTTTCCGGAAGCAGCGAGCAATAAGTCTTTTGTACAGCGACATGCGTAATTCGGCTATTTAGGGAGGCTGAAGACCGAGTTCTGGCGTATACAACTAAACGACTGTGCAGCAGGCAATAAATGCCGGTATATTTAAAGCCGCCGTTGCATGCGACTGTCCTCGGGACACGAAACTACTCCCTTGCGGGTGGCCGGAAGCGCACAAACCGCAACACAGCGAGCGCTCTTTTGCGACCACAGGCGGCGAAGAGAGAGACAGCGAAAAAAAAAAGCGTTTTTATTTTCACCTCGTCCGCAGTTGACTGTTGGGTCCGGAGGCGCAGCTCTGCTGTTTTAGCACGTCCCTGTCACTCTGCCAGTGAGATCAACAACCGTGTCGGCAGTCGTTGCGGGATAAAATAAGCGTGGATTCGACATCTCTAGTCCCAGTACAGGCTGGCTTCTGTGCTCTCATAAGTCGTTATCGGGATGTGACCTTCAGAATCGCGCTTCTGCGTGTTCTACTTTTATGAGCAAGGACGCTTCAGTCCGTGTTTTTTCCTAGCATAACGCGAAGCGTCCTGGCTCAGCTGCCAGCTCACAGAAGCGTGGCTTTTGTTACGCTTGAGGAGTAATCGACAATTACTACCCTTGCACGTGCTCGGTACACGCTTGAAGTGTATTAGACAAGTTTGGAGTAAATTATGTAACGTACGCCTTAACTCCATTGTAACGCTTTATTGCGCCAGGAACTTGGTGCCGTGATTTCGAGAGGCTATCAGAAGCTGATTTTGGCGAGGGCTCCCAACAAGCATAGTTCGGGTCAAAAACCGAAAATGCAGATGCCGATCGAAAAGCAAGCCGCATTTTCGCGTTCTAGAATGCTTGCCCCTGACCGATCGAAAAGCAAGCCGCATTTTCGCGTACCAGAATGCTTGCCCCTGACCAGTCGAATCTTCGTCCATCGCTCGCTCGCTTCATACCACTGAATCTGGTCACAGGGAACTGACCGGCGATCGAGATCATGACTAGAGTCACCTGGTCTTTCAAAGCTTTAAACAAGGTCTTAATCAAAAGATTCATCAATTCTAGCTCAACGTATACCGCTAAAGGCGCGGCAGCCCCATTTGCTGTCAACCTCGCCCTACTAGCAGGTGTTACCTCGCTCTCAAATGCATTTGTGTTGCCTTAATCTCTATTTTACAACTCTTTGTGAAGCCCATGAAATGCCCTTCCTCCATTAATTTCCTCAATGTAAATTCAGTTAGTCAACTTACTGCGTGTTTGTCCTCCAATCGATGCTTCCCGTTCCGTGTTTCAGTATTATGCATAGAGCTGGTAGATTGCTATAGTGAATCCAAAAGGCCTTTAAGTAGTTTTTGGCAATTCCTGCGTCGTGCTGCAACTCAGCCATATAGCATAAAGTTACTTGTCTGCTTTCTTTTCTACATATGGTGCTTCGTTCGTGCCTGCATAGTTTCATACTACTACTACTACTGCTACTACTACTACTACTACTACTACTACTACTACTACTACTACTACTACTACTACTACTACTACTACTACTACTACTAATAATAATAATAATAATAATAATAATAATAATAAGAAGAAGAAGAAGAAGAAGAAGAAGAAGAAGAAGAAGAAGAAGACTGAAATTGAAAATGAAAATTAGTTGTTGGGGAAAAGAAATGGCGCAGTATCTGTCTCATATATCGTTGGACACCTGAACCGCGCCGTAAGGGAAGAGATAAAGGAGTGAGTGAAAGAAGAAAGTAAGAAAGAGGTGCCGTAGTGGGGTGCTCCGGAACAATTTCGACCACCTGGGGATCTTTAACCCAAAAAACAGCAAGAAGCTTATTGCCCCACTCGAGAGGAGTTGCTTTCACGGCCTTTCAGTAATGTGTGAAAACTGGGAACTGTAAGACAGAAACTCGATCGCTATCGCCTCAACAAGTATAGATTCGTCTTCGTGGGTGCTGTCCCGCACGTACGCTTCCACGCAACGACGACAGCGAGCGGGTCTCTCTTCCGGTCAACAGCGGTAATCAGGAAGAACCGTTTCTTGACCGCTGCTGAAGAGGAGGAGGCTAGAGCGGTGAAAGTACAAGACGGGCCACCACCCTCCCCATGCAGACTGTGGGGGAGGAGGAGGGAAGGTACAGCTGGCGCAGCTGCCGGCGGCGGAACCGGCGGTTACGGACCACTGGCCCCGAGCCGGGCCGAGGCCGGGACGCTCGGCTGGCGCCGGCGCCAGCTGCCGGACCTGCAGGGGCGAGCGCACCTGTGCGCTGCCCGAGGCACATCCGCCACGCGCTCGAGGAGCTGACCCTGTTCCCCTTGGCCGCGACACCCGCCGCGAGTCAAGGGATGGGATCTGTACACGCGCCAGCGAGGAGGCAGTACTATACGCCCGCTCACTCCAGCGGCCCACGACGGATGTGTACCGGCCGCTGGCAGGGAAGTATAGCACGTTAACTGCCCCTTCCCGGGACTGATCATCTAGGCCGGAGAGAAGGAGGGCCGGCGGGAGAGGAAAAGCCCACTTTTTTTTTTTTGGTGACCGTAGCCGCTCTCTGGAGGTTGTATGGGGCTTACGTGTGCACCGTAGCAGTAATATCAGCAGCAGTGGCAGCAGCAGCATGAACAGCAACAGCAGTAACAACAGCAGTACCGATTGTAGTAGCAGTGTTAGGGGTAGCTGTAAGTAGCTGTAATTATAATGTGAGGAGCGGTAGTAGCGGTTGTAACATCTTTATTAGTACCCGCAGAAGTAACAGATAGAGGGATCGTTGTAGTAGTACTAGAATCATTATCATCATCATCAGCCTAACTACGCCCACTGCAGGGCAAAGGCATCTCCGATATCTCCAATTAACCCTGTCCTCTGCAAGCTGCGGTCACCGTATCCCCGCAAACTTCTTAATCTCATCCGCCCACCTAACCTTCTGCCGCCTCCTGCTAAGCTTGCATTCTCTTACAATGCAGTCTGTTACCCTCAACGGCGATCGGTTATCTTGCCCTCTCATCACTTGCCCTGCATGTAGTAAAGTAGCATGCCTGTAATGACAGAAAGCTTAATGACGTCTCCACTCCGGCATCGCGTGATCTGCTTTTGAACAATAGCAGCTGATCCTTGACGTGTTCATCTAGTGTCCAATGAGAATTTGTCATCTATGATCACGTGATCCTCGTCCGTGGTTGCCGGGCTCACTCACCCCTTTGAAGAGCGGGGGTAAGAGGAGAGTGCGACGGGACGGAGGGAGGGAGGGAAGAGTCGGAATATTTTGCCGTAATGCCATCAATCGACGGTGTGCGCCGCACTATGCGTAAACATTGCGGTGAAGAAAACTTCCCAGGCATGAATGTAAAGCAGACAAACGGTGAAAAGGGAGTTCCTGATTTTCTTCGAAGGTTACTCGGCTGACTAGATTATTCATCTAACTTCTCTAAATGACGCAATGCAGGTCTGGTACTGTTTTCGGAGGCCAGAGTTCTCTTGCACGCGGTGAGGTGTAATGCATTCCCAGATTACAAAGACCAACTCGTCTCCTAGCCGGTTCCGTCATGAGTGTCCTATCCCGTCCTTCAGAATAAAAATAACTCTGAATTCATTTCCTCCGTCACCTGGAATTGGGGCTCTCTTGCAGACTTGTTCCCTGATACTTCGTTGTTTACGCTCAGCATTTGATCCTGCGTCTCGAAAACTACGGCGATGGTCGCTCACAAACTCACCTCGTCACACTCACATCCACTTTCCGACAAACTTCTGTGCCCTTAGTCGGCATGCTCTCAACTGGCAGACCAAGGGCATGTAGCAGTCGGCTATCTTAAATACCCACCTTACACCTCCTTTATTTTGTTACTGAATGCTGTTTCTAATCATCTCAGACCAGCGCGTTACTGCTCACACGTCAAGACCTGTGGTTCACGTTTCATTCCATTAAGCGCATATTTTTCAAGTAATATGCGTTCATGACTGCATCTGCCTAACGCTGCATCTTCTTTAATTTGTTGTCGTTATTACGCATTTCTTTCTTTTCCTTCTTTTATTTTTACAAATTCTGCATCCACTGATTATTCTTTGTAGTCAGTGCATATAGCTGCACATTAGGCTTTTTTTTTTAAATTGGTTTTTTGGGGAAGGAAATGGCGCAGTATCTGTCTCGCATCTCGGCGGACACCTGAACCGCGCCGTAAGAGAGGGGATAAAGGAGGGAGTGAAAGAAGAAAGGAAGAGAGAAACGCCGTAGTGTTATTAATGAACAATCCAAGCAGTGTCAAGTGCAGACCCACCCGCAACGCAGCTGTACGAAAAGGGGAAATTTGTGCGCCGTGCGCTAATCCCAAGCGGCGCAAGCGATTAATGACTTCATCCATACCTCCTCCGTTCCAAGGATGACGCTGGTAAAACACCACTCGCTTTAACCAGGCAATGCGTTACGCGTTTTGTACCCGACGCAGTGGCTCAGGGGTTAGGGCGCTCGGCTACTGATCCGGAGTTCCCGGGTTCGAACCCGACCGCGGCGGCTGCGCCTTTATGGAGGAAAAAGGCGCCCGTGTGCTGTGCGATGTCAGTGCGCGTTAAAGATCCCCAGGTGGTCGAAATTATTCCGGAGCCCTCCACTACGGCACCTCTCTCTTCCTTTCTTCTTTCACTCCCTCCTTTATCCCTTCATTACGGCGCGGTTCAGGTGCCCAACGATATATGAGACAGATACTGCGCCATTTCCTTTGCCCCCAAAAAACAATTATAACCAATTATAGCGATAGCTACATTACTCTAGCATTTCGAGCCTTCAGCGTGGCCACCCCGTGGCCACCGTGGCAGCGCCGTGGTCACTGGTTGGTCACGTGGTGCGGAGCAGCTGCCGACGGCGGGGCGCGCCGGTGAAACCGAGTGTGTGTGTGTGTGTTGGGGGGGGGGGGGGGGGGGGGGAGAGTGAATCTACGTCCAGGGACGAAGATGAAGGAGGAACGCCCACCGAAACGGAGCGGCGAAAGACTGACTGTGCAATTCGACTGAGCGAGTTCCACTCGGCCAGCAGTACCTATCGCGTCACTCCAGGTTTAACCAGAGCTAAACCACAGCCAATTTTTTTCTTTAACCACACCTCGTTCGCGTACAGCGCCAGTAACTCTTCCCTCCACGCCACTTGAGCGCAGCAGGTGCCTACCGAGGAGAGATGCCCGCCTGAGCCTTTCGCGGTCACGAAAAAAGATACAGAGAAGCGGAAAATGGATGACTCTCGCCGGCGTCCTCGCTTCGCAGAGGTTGGTGCCTCGGCCGCGTCCACTGACACGCAAGCAGAGGCTCCCGTGTGTCCCCCACCACGTGGGTGGAGCCTGGGAGTCAGGCGGGGACCGCCAAGGCCGTAAGCGTGCGCGCGGAAGAGACGACGAAAGCCGCATCAGGTACGCGCTAAACGCTTTTCGAGCCTGTGCAAGGGCGCACAATTTTATGTAAATACAAGTGCTCTTGAGGGCTCATTAGGCCTCGGGCGACGAGCTAAAGCCACTTGTCTTTTTGTTTTAAATTCTCGTCTCCTTATACTGCTGCGCGTTTTTCTTCATTTTTTTTTTCGCTGTAATAACAACTATAATTAGTTCTAATTCTTGCCTTGTGGCATTTCTCCTTCCATTTCGCAGTTACAAGTCTTAGCCTGTGAATAAGTAGGTGGCGTGGCACGAGTGACCATTATGGCGACCTCGGCAACCGTCCTTCGGGTAATCGGAATTTTGAGTGATTACATTCTCAATAACCTCGAATAATACAAAAAAAAAACAGCTGCCAAAATCAGGAACATAAAGTTCTCCCGGCCTTCGGACCTGTGTTGCTGACTCTATCGACAACTTTGACGAATCAGTTGATTTTGGCTAAACTTAAACAGCAAACCTTGCAACCACGTCAAAACTGAACACAGTGTGTATGGTGGTATGTGGGGTTTAACGTCCCAAAGCGACACATAAGCTGTGAGAAACACCGTAGTGCAGAGCACATGAACATTTTTGCAAACTGATGATGATACTGGACTAAGGGATTTCTATAACACGAACTATTAAATAAACATCTTTTTCGTTCTTCTTCTCAATAGTGAAACAATTACGCTTAAGCACTCGACAGAATAACACTGAGAAATAGACGCAGCAGCTCCGCAGAGCATGTCACGATCATCCACTGGTTCACGATTCTCCGCGATGATGGCATAAGCACGAGCTATTGAGAGTAATTTTTGCTGCACTGGAGTGTCTTCTTGCCGCTGTATTTCGGTGGCGTCAATCCCCCCAAGCTGGACCACAAGAAGCAGAAAAATATGTAATGAGCACCCTGATTCCCCGCTTAGACAGATGCCTTAGCGGGTGCGCCATGCAAGACATCTTTCCGCGCTCCTTTACTTCATGTATGATTCCCTCTTTCGGAATGCATGCTCACATGAAGAATCCATGCTCACTGTATGAATCAATCGAAAGGTGTCTTCGCATTTACTTGTGTGAACAAGGTCGTCATTGTCATCATCATCAGCGCCGCCATCCAATCTAGGCGCCCCCTGAAGGACAAAGACCTCTGCCGCCGTTCTCCAATTAGCTTTGTCCAATAAATTAACAAAGTAGCATGGCCGAAAGACGTTCCTTCGGCGGTGATCAGGTAATGGAGCGTCGAGAAAATTATGCACAGGTGGTCGTGCTGGGCGCCAAACTTCCCACCTTTCCATTTCAAAGCGGTGCGCCACCGATCCCATCTTTCTCTTTCTTTTTATCATTTGTGGCATAACAAAAGAAATGCCACTTGCAGTAACGAAACGTCGCTTTCATAACACAACTTCACAAGAAGTAATGAGCTGCGAAGAGCGTATACACTCTAAACAGAAAGAAGTTAAAAGATAGTAAACTGTCCTCTAGCGCTGTGGGGTAGATTATCGCTTACCCTGTTTTTACTCCCACTTAGTCATAATCGTGTTTGGTGTGCGCTACTGACGGAGCGCGCACTGCAAATAGAAATAAGACTATGCTATAATATATAAGACCATGAAATAAGAAATGGAATTTCGACCACCTGGGGATCTTTAACGTGCACTGACATCGCACAGCACACGGGCGCCATGGAGGAAAAACGCTAAGGCGCCCGTGTGCTGTGCGATGTCTGTGCACGTTAAAGATCCCCAGGTGGTCGAAATTATTCCGGAGCCCTCCACTACGGCACCTATTCTTCCTTTCTTCTTTAACTCCCTCCTTTATCCCTTCCCTTACGGCGCGGTTCAGGTGTCCAACGATATATGAGACAGATACTGCGCCATTTCCTTTCCCCAAAAACCAATTATTATTATTAAGGAAGAAGAATATCCTTAATAGATGTCGCCACTGAAATCGAGGGTGTAATTTTGCGAAACTTAATAAACGGCCACTTCCACGCTTTCCGCCATGTCATGCGTCAGTTTACTCCGCCTGCGTGGGATAAGATATAATCTGGAGTATCCTGGTAACGATTTTTTTTTTTGCTCGTGCTCCGTGAATGAATCGCTCCTTGAAGAGCGCAACAGAAGCAGCACCGACTAAATGAGCGAGCCGCCGCGGTGCGGCGCTGTCTGAAATTTCTCCCGATGAGCTCATTCCCAGCATCGCCCTTGAATGGTTGAACGAAGCGCCTCCTGTCCTCGTCTCGCAGTGCAGTGACAATGCAGTCGGAGATTCTAAGAACGGCCAGAGCGCTGCCTTTTTCCCAGGCCACAAAACGGGGATTAGTCGCAGGGCTGCTTTGGTTAAGAGGAGGCCTCGGGCCAGTCTTGTTCGTTCCTGTACTTGTGCTTCTGCAGCTACGCTTTGCTTGGTCTTTGTTTCTTGGCGTAGTCCGTTGGCGATTGTATACATGGCGACTCTCGGCTGGGGCCCGCAATTTCGTTCTTGGCTGCGCGGAAGGAGTGATATTATCTTGCGGCCGCCCTCGGGTGCGGTCGGGGAGACCGAACGGGAATTAATGCCAAACTATTCGGAGACGTCATCGTGCGACTGCGATGTTACCAGTATTCACCGAATGCAAATGCAAATGCGGAAAGGGACAGGCCGGATATCTTTCACTCACATCGCGTCTTCTCGTCTCGCCACGCAAAATCTCGATCGTTTGGGAGGAGCTTGGCCCGCGGTATTACACGCTAGGCCTTGCAAATCGAAAGTGTGGGGTAGCCGAGCTTGTCGTGAGGGAAAACTCTTTCGCACGTCGTACGTGTAGAAAGCTGGGATGTGCACCAGTCTCGCGCATGCTATGCGGTGTTAGGACTACCGGAAGCAGTGTGAACATGCGAAGCGGACGTTTCTAAATTTGGGAAGTCATTCTCGAGTCTTTGGCACCGATTATCAGCTAATCAAACGCGTCGACTACGACACGACCCTCTCCGACACTTTTTCCTTGCCGAGGAAGCGACAGCGGTTGCTTTCCCAGCCTCAGCTGGATCACACAAACAAGGATTGCGCACACTCAGCAACGCTCACTTCCGTCCCAGATATTTCCTAAGCCGCAGGGCTTCCAGCGTAGCGTTGGAGAATTTCATGTTACGACATACTACACCAACACATACGCCACTTACCTCGAGGACGGTCCCTCATACGCTTATCATTCCAAAGTCTATACTTCGACAAGCTCGCCCTACGTCGGTGTGAACATCCTCACCTCTCTCGTCGCGCTTCGAGCCACACCTGTCCGTGGCACGACGCCCCTGTGTACACCTAAGTGCGCGTGTGTATTCAATGAATATGCATTCATTAAAATGTGTATACGCCGAGTATACAATTCTGTGTATATCGCAGCGTACACACAAAGAGACGCTTATGTACTCCTCCATGTGCACATCATGATTTGGCGCACGCGCCCATGCTATTCTGTTGTTACAGAAATGCAAAAGACAACGCCCCCCCCCCCACCACCACCACCACCCTGCACGGTGTGTGTGTGTATATATACTCGTCGGTCCCAACGGTCTCCGGTGGGGATTCCAACAGCCGTCCGCTCGGTGGGTTGGACTTCAAGGAGGGAGAGAAGGTTTGCGCGCGCCGCCACGCGAAGGACAACGACTGCGATCGGCCAAGCGTGAACGTTAGCGAGAGCCGCGTTGCCTCTCTTCGGCTTGGACGCGGAGTCGCGGAAATAGCGAAAAAAGAAAAGAAAATGAAACGCGCGTTCCACGGACTCCGCTCGGCGCTGCCAGCACTTCGGGGCCCGAGAACAGCCGTCATCTGACGGGCGGGGGGGAGGGGGGGGGGGGGGGGGGGGGGGCGCCTTGCGGAAGAAGTACCGCGCGTGCCGAGCTGGAGTAGTAAGTAGCTCGAAGGGCTTTCGGTGGCAGATTGCGGGGTCACGGGTGCGATTCCAGAGAACGGTGTACGCTTGAAAGGCAGCGTGAAATGGGCCTTGGCGCTTCGCTTAGTGCGCATGTAACGGAGACCAGAAAGTGTGAGCTCGAGAAAAACACCACCCCACGGCGTTTGTCACAGGAAGAGGTTCTTCGTACGGCAGAGAAAACGGGAAAGTTTCTCTGTAATAGGCCGACGCGATGACAGGGAAAAGTGTTACGGATGATTCTAAAACTGCTGCGTACAGTGACTGCGTACAGTGACAGGAAAATCCGGACATACCGTATGCTCTACTCTGACCATTGAGCACATCGTCGCTGGCCTTCTCGAACAAGCTGCTCAGCAAGTTCAACGTTCTGGTGTTTAAAATGTTTGTTTGTTTGTTTGTTTGTTTGCTTCGTTCAGCCGGTGTCTTCGCGGCTTAATAGGTTCATCGCGGTTAAACAGCGCGATTATAGCGTGTACATGTGAGACCGATCGTACAAGTTTGCTCCGAATCCCCATATATTGATAGCACCATGAGATTTTTTACGCGTTGCATATAGCAATCACTCAGTTCAGCCCTTGGGCGCGGCCGGGCAGCCACCATTGACCTTTAGCGCAACCACGTGACGTGACGTCACGACAGCCGGAGGAAAAGCTGGGCCCCAACTCGCGCGGTCGCGCGCGGCCGCAGCCACCACCTGACTCCCGCTCCTCCCGCTAGAAGCACTGCGCTATGATTGACGTCACGGCATATGTATAAAAGAGCTGCGCTCCTTCGCCGGGACAGTCTTATACCCAGACCGCGCAATATGCAACGCATTCTTGGCTTAACCAAGCTAAGCCTGGCCATTTTTTTCCTCTGTTCTGCACCTCCCGGCAAAGCCCTTCATAACGCCAAAGCTTTTATTTGTCTCTCCACTTTTTGCCTCCCTGCATCCCTTCTCTCAAGGTTAGGTCGCTCGGCTGCTATCCCGGCCGCGGCGGCCGCATTTCTATGGAGGCAAAATGCAACACGCCCGTGTACTGTACGATGTCAGAGCCCAGTAAAGAACCAGAGGTAGTCGAAATTTATCTAGAGCCATCCACTAGGGCGGCTATATTTCCCGTCCTTCTTGCTCTGCATGCTTCGTCCCTTCCCTCACGGCACGGGGGGAGTGTCTATCGCACGGTGGGCAGAGTATAGCCGTTAAGAAGGGGAAATGGCGGTGCACAATACTCACCGTTGGCGGACGTGTGGGACAGCGGCGTGCTGGGTGGCGGTTCCAGGGACTCGAGGCAGGCAAGCCGAAGCTCCTGGCGGCCACCAGCTGAGCCCCGGCTCAGCTCCAGGAACACCTGCGCCACATAGCGAACCAGACCGTTCTGTCAACCCTTCTCCAAGGTCCAGAACAGATATCTGACATTCGCCAAGTACATACTCCAGCACTACCGACTCCAAAGGTGCACATATCCTCCCGCACACCGCGATCTAACAAGACGCGAGGCCGTCCAATGGCGCAAACTACAAACTGGCAGCTTCCCACACCCCCTCTTATACAGCAGGATCTTTCCGGAACAGATAGCCCCCATGTGTAAACACTGCTCAACTCCGGCCACACTCATACACATGGTGTGGACTTGTACACATTACAACACAGACAACGCAAACACCCCAGAGACGTGGGAGTCTCTCCTGTGTACTTCCAAGCCAGCAGACCAACGCTGGCTTATCCAGCGCGCGGTGGAGGCCGCGGCATCCCAAAGGATCCCCGCCGACCTCCTCTAAGTCAGCGCAACCGGTCCTTTGACTGGTCCCCTGTTTTTGGGCGCAATAAAAGAGTTTACCTACCTCGATCAAAAAAGCAGCAAAGCTTGGAAGCGTATGTCCTAAGACTAATTGTGCATTCCAGACTACAAAGACTGATCGTAGCTTAACGGGACTAAAGGAAAGGGGAACGTGCCATTTAACTAACTTGTATGGATGCGCAGGCTTCTGCACTCACGGTTTCTTTTCGGTCCCGGTGACCGAGCGTAGCTGCGCCACGTTCTTCTACCGAGCACGCGAGCGCGGGTCCGATTCTCGGCTTCGGAGGCAGTGTCTGAGATGCAGGCGAAATGCGGAACCCCCCTTGAGATTTCTTTGCGCAATAAAGAACACGGGTCGCCTATATAACCACGTTCTCTGCACGGCGAGGCTCATCTCGTCACAGCGTCGGCTCATTACACTGCTCAAGCTATGTTTGAATGTTCGCGTAGGTTCTTTCACCCAAATGTCTTTAAGAGGCGGTATAGTTAACCATGCTCTCGGCACTCGTGCGGTTGGACGAATAAACCTTGGAATGAATGTATTTCGATAACGAGCTCAGAAGGACCCCAGGGCTTCGTCCTCGCTGCTGTTGCGCCCATGCAGTCCCAGCAAGTAGAACACGAAGTAGTGTAAAGTGGCTCGGTGTCGGCAGTAGGTTCAATCCTACTGCGCCTTGTCGCACTTAACCAAACACACGTACACGCCACGGTGCGCAACTATCCCGCAACACCTGCAGTACGGCCGCCGCAGCTTGGAGAACTGACAAGCCTACATCGTGTAGCGCCATCTATCCGCGTTCAAAAGAAGCCCAAGGAGTGGCGAACAAGATATGGCCGCGCCGTCGGGTGGAGTGTCAGCGCCTAAAAATATTCTTCCCCAGTGGAGAAGTCCGCCTATGAGCTTCGCTCAATTCTTACAACCTTAAAAACTGCAGCGCTCCTGGAGTTAGCCTGACAAGTGCCGGCCTTCCCCCCAAACACCACACACTACGCCATTGCAAGCACTCCTCATGGAAGATGCCACCGTCCCGAGCTCGTAAATGTATCGCCGCGCCTTTCCAGATTTTGCCGATACGGATTCACTTCCACAAAGGGCGTGTTCCGAAGGGCACCTTCGACGTTCGCTTTTGCCTATTGGGGTGTCGTAGTTTCCTCTAACGGGATGTGCAAAATATGATGTTTATGACGCACGCACGATGACAAGCTACATTATGCGCATATCCTCTTAAAGATGTCGCCGCGTTTCTGAGAACCTGTCCATTCCTACCGTATTACAAACTGTGCTGCTGACGTACGCGCTAAAAAATGCTATTACATGACATCTCGCTAATGCTGAAGCAATTTCCCGAAATAAACTAAAAAATATTTGGACCCAGGTACAAGCAGGCCTGTACTTTTTTAATGGAAAAATGGAAGTTCTAAAAACTTTATGAATTCCATTTGTTCTGGGCATACAGAAAGACTCCTGTGTAAGTTCCAGAACAACGCCGTGACGGACTTATATTGACGATGAGCGCGGTTTCTGTGTCACGTGGATACGTCATTCTCTCTTTGGCACTTTTTCTCACTCTGGCCTTGTTGAGAGCTCTTAACCAATTCGTTGTTCACTTCGGAGAACACGTTAACGCTGTGTGCATTCCGAGTCGAAGGCTAGAATGGTGCGAGCATAATAATAATAATAATAATAATAATTGGTTTTTTGGGGAAAGGAAATGGCGCAATATCTGTCTCATATATCGTTGGACACGTGAACCGCGCCGCAACGGAAGGGATAAGGGAGGGAGTAAAAGAAGAAAGGAAGAAGGAGGTGCCGTAGTGGAGGGCTCCGGAATAATTTCGACCACCTGGGGATCTTTAACGTGCACTGACATCGCACAGCACACGGGTGCCTTAGCGTTTTTCCTCCATAAAAACGCAGCCGCCGCGGTCGGGTTCGAACCCGGGAACTCCGGATCAGTAGTGCGAGCATTTCCCGAATCCGTTCTACGCGCTCGTCACTTGCTCAGGAGTGGAGGAGAAATCAGGTCTCCGCCGAATACGACAGAGGTGAACACCAAGGTTGAGGTGATTGCCCTTCTCAGTATTCCATAACCAGGGACGGCCATTTAAATTATTTTTCTTATTGCTTTTTTTCCCCTCTACCGCTGGTGGCTACACCTGAGACGCCACAGTTCATAACTATATAGACACAGTTGTCATTCTCAGGCTGCGCTTTAGAAGCCAAATCTGACGAATAGCATTAAGATAAAAAAAGAATTGAGAGAAGAGTCGTTACAAAATGCGGCCCCAGTTCAGCGATGTGCCATTGCTACATGAATCCCTATGAGAATCGACTTGGCCAATTATGCGATGAACCAATGTGTTGACGTGAACTGATTGCAATAGAAGATTCAATGCATACGGGAGACATTGAACAAGAGGTTACATAGGGAAGCAGCAATGTATTAGACCCAGTGGCGGTCCATCTTTTCAGGTCATTTTCTGGCAATGGTACAAGATTAATCGCAAATAGCGCTACCATGCGGGAGACGTTGAACAAGAGGTTACAGGGGGAGCGGCAATGTATTAGACACAGTGACTTTCCATCTTTTCAGGATATTTTCTGGCTTAGCAGCTTTCGAAAACTGAAAAAAAAAAGCCCACTAGAACGGAAGCCAGAGGCATCGGCCGGCGTGTCGGGACATGGTAAAAACCGGACTTCCTCGGCGATGTTGGGCGCGGTGGCATGCAGCCCGAGATTCACCGGTTTAACGCGGGCGTGCTCGCGCAAGGTGACCGCGGCTCCCGTGTCGCACGTCGCCGTCGTCCACACACACCGCCCCGGGCACAGCGGTGGGACGAAGGGGGTGGTGGGTCATTAGGGGAGGCCGCCAAGGGCGGAGGCGCGCGCGAGGCCCGGGTCCGGCCGACCGGCCCAGTTTTTTCTTCGAGGCGCGGGCCGCGCGAAAGTGGCCGCTACCCCCCCCCCCCCCCCCCCCTCCTCGCGCGTGTGCGGCTTGACGCAACGTGGCCCAGTTTAAAAAGTCGCCCCCTTCCATTGTCCGCCACGCGAGCCGCACGCGACGCGCGCGGCCATTGTCGAGCGGAACAAAGGGCGGCCCGAAGGACGCGCCGTATCGGTTCGGCACCGCGCGCTCCTCGCGCCGATACGCATCGCTCGCGACAAAGCTTCGGCTTCAGCCGAAAACCACGTCGCTCACCGCCGCCGCCGCCCCAGGGCCACCGCGCGTGGTCCGGGAGAGTGCCACCACGTTACGGGCACGGATGCTCGCCGCGCAAAAGGGCAGCGGGAACCGATTCTTCGCCCGGAACCGCGCCGAGGATTACGTCAGCGCCGCCAGAGATAACGGGGAAAGTCGGCCGGCCGCAAAGCATCTTTAGTCATTGCGGGCTCCGATGGGGCGCCGGCCAGCTTCCAGCAAACCTCTGGCAGCGCATCAGGTGGCCGTTACGCAGCCTCTGTCGGAAACGACTCGTCGGCATTCCTGTGGCGAAACACAAACACCGCTGATGGAAACCAACCAATCGACTGCTAGATTCTAAGACCGGAACTGTTCCATATCGGCCTTTATTTATCTGCTTCCCGCCACGGCGGTACTTGCACCAGAGGAGACCGTCCAACTTATTCACCGCAGCGCACAGTTTGATTTCTGCTTGCGATGCATCCAACAACGCTATTAAGACCTCGCCGTCGCTACTGTGTGTGCTGCACACGTCTTTGAAGTACTGTGTGATCGGAGGAGATAACATTGTTGATGGAGCGTGCGTTTTAAGTCTGAAGACGAGCAAAATGCTTTCACTGTCTAGCGAGGAACACGTCAATGGCGGCGGCGAGAATGGGATGGACAAACACAGAGATCCGCATCGTAGCTTCTAGATACCTCGTGGTTTGTTAGTTCCACATAATAAAACAGTACAAGCTCCAAGCAGCACAAAAAATAAAGGGAGAAGTAAGTCTGTTTGAGCTGCCATATTTGTATATTGCAGAGGGAACCGTGGCAGTACCGAATTATCCGTCCTAAGAAGGAGGCGCTATGACGTCATGCCTTGCAATGCTCGGCCTGGCGTTACTTGGCATGACATCGCAGAAACTCCTCTTTAGGACAGATAATAAGGAGATAGCATCTTTCTTCTGCGTTGTACCTCTTGCATTACTGGTTATTAGGTTGGAAAACTATATCCAGAAAGAACACCAGCAGGGATCCAAGAGTGCATGGCTGGTGATAGAACATCGCATTAAGCAACGTTCAATAGGAATAACGAAATGGTGAACTTTGTGGGGAACTTGGTGCCGTGGCGGATGAGTAGCAGGTCGCAAGTTTAATTTCCTAGAGCTGTAGCCGTTTTTTGTCACGTAATTAATGCTGTGGCACCGGCGCGCATTATCTAAACATCTGTGAAACGACGGTACCCGCGGTCCAGATGAACCCAGGGACGTCACTTCAACAACGAAACTTTTTGTATCATGATTGATTATTTTATGCATGACAACGCATTTACTTGCACTACATTGAGCCAAACGCACGAGTTGACGAAATGCTGCGTTATAATAACCTTCAAATAAGCCACCACTCGCGTTTCACCAGTTCCGTAAAATTCGATCTTGAATTGACCTCAGAATAGAAAGCATGTCTAGGGCAGCGCAGTCTTAACGCGCCAACTTAACGCCCTCGCGCAACTGGAAGACATTTTTGTTGTTGTTCGTCAGTTTGTTCCAAGTACCGCGGTCTTCTCTAATACAGTCAGGAAGCATCAGATGTAACAGCAGGACTTGGCGGTGCCAAAATGAGTCTAAGTCCACTTTGTTAAAATAAGACTGCCCGAAGTTGGCCACACAAACTCTTTGAAAGTGTAGGCTTCCGGATGGATTTTCAAAAGTGTGCCTTGTGGAGATGTGTAGGAAAGCCAGTGTTTTAAAGAACATCCATCATCAATGACTGTCCTCCTAGCCTGATTAGTATAGCGCAACACAGTCCTCAAAAAGAGAGGCGCTAGTCATTCTCCAAAGTGATTCAGCACTTGACAATTTACGGAATGTGCTGCCAAGAAAAGAGTGGTTGCTGCACTGACTTTAACAGTACACTGATGCTGCGGTGACGTTGGAACGCTTGTACATACAGCGTCTCCCACCAAGCTATCCGGTTTTCCTTTAACTCTTGTGAGAAAATGCCACTCATCTAGACCTGGTCTCCTTAAGCGTGGCAGCTCACGCAGTAGCATGTAAACTATTCGAGAGGGCAATGGGGAGGGCGATCAGAAGACAACGGAAGGCTTACCGCACGCTTCATTCGGCACCAAAGAGATATTGTCTTTGACCTTACACCTCCGCGCTGCGCTGTGGTGATGCCGCACAAGGTCCACGAGTGGCAGTATAACTGGTAATGGCTAGGTGGCGCAAGCCGCGTGATTGGTGACATCACCGGCGCTGCTCACCTCCCCTACGGCATGCAGCGCCTAGGCATGACCCAGCGCAGCATTACCAACTGTGTGGCATGCACCATCTAGGCATTACATCAGCGAGACATCATTACCCGTGTGGTATGCACCACATTGGCATCACCCCAGCGGGAAGTCACCACCCTCGCTGCGGTATTGCCGCATAACGTCCACGAGAGACAGTATATCAGGTGGTGGCTATGTGGTGTATGCCATGCGGGGGAGGATGGCATCACATTACTGCGGCATCACACCACCCCTACGGCATGCAGTGCCTAGGCATGACCCATCACAGCCTCACCACCCGCGCGGCATGCACCACATGGCATCACCCCAGAGTGACATCACCACCCACGCGGCATGCACCACCTATGCATCCCCTGAGCGGGACGACATCACCCGCGCGGCATGCTCCTTATGGCATCACCCCAAAAGGGCATCACCACCCGTGCGGCATGCACCACCTAGGCATCACTTCAGCGAGACGTCGTACCCGTGCGGCGTGCACCACCTAGGCATCACCTCAGTGCGACGTCACCACCCGTGTGGCGTGCACTGCCTACACACCACTTAGTATACTGCCACTCGTGGAACGCGGTCTGCACGCGCTCTAGCGGCCCTTGCACGCAGGGTATTTGAACAGGAAAAAAGTTAGCGCTGTAAACAAACAGTTGAGCCTAAACGCCTCGCGTGGTCACTGTACCGATACGGCCAAAGTACGTAATATTTTGTTGGGAGTTGGATAACAGGCCCCGAAACCATATACGCCTCTCGCCCCTATACTCGGCGTTTGCGAAGCGCTTCGGCCCGTGCTTGTCACGCGTTGCGCCTTACCACTCCTCGATTTGATTTTCTTTTTCCTCTCACCCCTTCCCTCCCTCTCTTCTCTTCGCTTCGCTTGTGAAGCGAAGGCGAGCGCCGGCGGCCTGTCGCGTTACCCTTCTCGCGCTACTTGCGCCGCGCACTAACCTTGGAGAAAAGGAGCAGACTCCGCTCGAAGAACCGCGCGCTTTTTTAAAGACTAACCCCCCTTCCCCCGGGGCAACGAGCGGCTCAAGGAAAAAAGCGAGTCACCGTAAACGGAGAGAGTGAGTGAGAGAGAGAAAGTAAGAAGCGGTGCAAAGGGATTGAAAGAAGAAAAAAAAGAAAAAAAGAGAGCGCGCTTGCAGCATGAGCAGCGGCGTCGGTGGCGGCAGGCGCGTCCAATTTCCGGTTCCGCGCTGGCCACGGGCGACTGGCTGCGCGTCGGTGCAAGGCTTCGCCTCGAACGAAGAAACGAAGGGAGAGGAGTGGAGGGGGTGAAGGGAGAGGAGGTGGGGCACTCGTTGCAGACCCGGCTGGCCAACGCGGGGGCCACACATCGGCACACAGCAGCAGCAGCAACAGTCATTGGGAAACGCTTCGCGAACGACGACGGCGTAATAGAGCTCCCCACCCCCTCCCCCCCTACACTTTTCGAAAGTCAAGCACTAACACACTGGGCTGGGCTTCCCCGCATTGCTCGAGCCCTTCACAGCGCGGCTCCAACAACGCTCTCGAAAGGGGGCCGAAAAAATCGCGATGATTGCGCGAGCCGAGCGCGCGGGTCAAAGAGATACACTGAGCGCACGCCCTGTGCTTATGGCGCGTGGTATCCGCATCAACATCGCGTCGCTGTAACGAGCGCTCTGTGCGGGAAAGCAGTCGCCTGGCTGCAGGGTCGATGGGGTGATCGCGTTTTTTTTTTCTTCTCTCTTTTATTGTTGCGCATTGTGTCGACGAGGAGGCAATGCGAACAAGACCGGGCGCCTCTCGGCCATTGAAATGCCCGAGATACTGTCGCTTTATTGCTAGGAATGTCGGTGATAGATGTGGCGTCTTTTCGACAACTCTGGGATCGGTCGGTATGCAACGTGTGCCCGTCTCCACGCTGAAGGCTGCCGCTGTTGTCCGCATTTCTTTCCAGTGACCTTTGCGCATGCGCACACTGCGGAAGCTAGTGATTGACACATTGCTTGTGTGCGCGCCTAACAAGGCTACATTTTTTTTTTCAATTTGGGTCTTCATTTCCATCTGTTTCCCTTTCATTCCTTCTTCCTTTTTTCTTCTTTCTTCCTCGTTTTCTACCTCGATTATTCCATTCTGTTAACCAATATCCGTTTTCCCCGGCTTCTCTTCAACCAGAAATCAAATCTTGGCACTTCGCAAATAGCCATGTCATAGCCGTGACGTTAGATCTGAGATTAAAAGAATAGCAACAACAGCATCCGTGGTTTTAAGGCTAACTATACTTCTCTTCAGAGCGCGCCATGCCGACTTTGGAGTTTCTTGGAAGATGGGCGTTCACCTATGACTTAGAAGAATTCAAAGCGCTAAGGACGGGACAAGTAAGGACGGGACTTGTCCCGTCCTTAGCGCTTTGAATTCTTGTCATGCACCAACTGGCCCGACTGGTCCCCCTCTTGGACCTATTATTTATCTTCTTCAAACCCGTACTGCAGTACGCACTGACAATGCACCCACGATTGACAAAATAGAAAACACGAGCACTACAATTTCTTGTTTTGTGCCATGAATAAAACCTTCTAGCACAGCCGAAAGGTTCAGATGCGGAGCCGAAACGTCTTCGGTCTTATGCGAATCGCTGGGGGCGCAGCTCTCCGTCTCGACTGAGGGATCGCGGGTGACGAGAGGCTCCGTGGTGACCGGCAACGTGTTTTTGGATCCAGTTCAGCAACCACAACAGATGCTTAGCGCAACCTGCGCCGTAATGTCAGCACACGGGCTTCGCTTGCATTTGCCCGAATTCTGAAGTTCGCCACTGCAGTCAAGAACCGGGACTACGACCTCAAGGTAATCAACATGGTGCTTTGGGCCGCCGCGTCCATCCAGAGGGAACGATCATGGGTGCAACGTCCGCGTCTCGTCGCGGAAATAAAGAAATCCTCCGAGGCAGTGGAAGGTTACGGCAATGACTGAACCACGGCCAAGTGGTAAATGGTATAGCTCTGACAAAAAACTTGCCCGGGTTGTGCACTCTGTTTTCTACTGTATTTCAGGGCGAAAGGTGAGAGAACTGCAGCTAACCTACTATTTGTGACGTTTCAGTTGTCATCTCTGTCCACACTGAGTTAGTGAGTGATGGATTTGACAAGCGACTGATTGATCGATCGATCGATCGAATGATTGATTGATTGATTGATTGATTGATTGATTGATTGATTGATTGATTGATTAGTTGAATGAGCGATGTAATTGAGTGTGTGATTGAGTGAGTAAGAGAGCGAGTGATTGATCGTGCAAGTGACTCAGTGAACGAACGAGTGATGGATTGACTTGGAGAGTGAGTGAGTTAAGTGAGTGGGTCACTGATTGGATGTATGACAGAGGGAGCGAATTAGGGATCGATTGATTCGGGGAGTGAGTGAGTGAGATAAGTGACTGATTGGGCAAGTGAGTGATTGATCGATAGGCGAGTAAGTGAGTGATCTGGAGAGTGAGTGATTGACTGGGGCTAAGTGAGTTAGTTAGAGAGCGAATGAGGGAGAGAGTGAGGGAGGAATCAAATGGCCGATATATTGCCTAGAGAGGATCCTTTCTTCCACAGCACCGATGTAAAGGGTCGACACTGACTCCCCGACACTGCAGTGTCACCCTAAAGTACCAGGTATACAACAGCAGCCGGTGCCGACATCAGAGCTGGCTGGTCGATCAGCAGCTGGCATACAACCACCCCACGTGCAAGCCTTTTGTACCGGGGCTGACTAACATCACCGCTGATGGTTCCGCGGCCTCGTCTCGATCGTTGAGGCACCCGCGCCGGCTTCCACCGGCGTCCGGGAAAGTGTCGCGCGCGAGCTCGTTACGACCCAACTGGGCGCGCGAGGCCGGCTGCCGAGTTTTTTCACCACCCGTCCGCACTCGTACCGCAATTCCTGCATCGCGCTTTCCGCACCACACTCTGCCATTGCGCAGACCGCACCTTACATAATTACCAGAGACGGCGTTAAAACGGTTTGTTGCCTGAGCACCGATCGTCCGTCCGCGCTCAAATCTCGCGCGCAGATCGCGTTTCCTGGTGGCTTTTTCATAACGTCGGACCCGCTCAGCTAGTTCGTCCGATAGAGAAATAATAGTTCGCCGTCGCCCGCGGGCACTGGAACCCCCCGAAAGCGGCCCACACAGCATCCCACCTAGAGTACATAGAGTCTCAGCGAACAGCGCCGGAGGCTGCGTCGAGCAACAATTATTTCTGTATCGCAAGATCGAAGCAGGCACCACCGCCAAACACGACGTTTGACAAAACGCGCAGCGCACCACACTGCGATGCCTGTGCAAGATTTGAGCTCGAGCGAGCTAGCAATCCGAGCGAGGAAAGTTTTTTGAGCTCGTCTTCATTAATCACGCGCGACGCTGCGCAGTCGAGCTTGCTGTAGAGTAGCCAGTTATGCGGTAAGTTGCAGCGAACTAGTAATGAGTATACGCGTATGGCCAGGCGCACTGGTTGGAGGAATTCCTGCGAACCAGCGATGCGTAACCACTTTGCTGTCGGCAGTGGAGACGCCTGCTCCTGCTGGCCGCTCTGTCACCACGCTAAACACACCCCTCGTCTCATTCACAAGCATGACGATATAGACTTGTCGACTGTATTTCTGCTGTTCGGACCTATATATAGTGGGCTTCTTCGTGTTTATCTTATCAACAAAACCTCTTCCGGATTATTAGCTAACTAAGACTCACTCATGCTCACCATAAGCCGTACACAGACTCATTTAAGTTGCTTTTGCTTAGACTCACTAACCGACGTAAACTTTTCCGAAATGAAAAAAAAAATTGCCACCATGCGCCAACACGTCAGAGCATAACTTTATAGTTTGGTTTGGTTTATGGGGGTTTAACGTCCCAAAGCGACTAAGGCAATGAGGGACGCCGTAGTGAAGGGCTCCGGAAATTTCGACCACCTGGGGTTCTTTAACGTGCACTGACATCGCACAGCACACGGGGCTCTAGAATTTCGCCTCCATCGATATTCGACCGCCGCGGCCAGGATCGAACCCGCGTCTTTCGGGCCAGCAGCCGAGCGCCTTAACCACTGAGCCACCACGGCGGGCCATAAATTTATAGTGAGGCTTCAAAAAGAATAAGAATAAAAATGCCGCATCCTGTGCCCCAACGCGTGAAAACAGTGAGACTAGGGCGAGAAACACAAACTAGCCAAGCGATGAAACAGGATGATGGGGGGGGGGGGGGGGGGGGGGGGCTGTTTGGCGCCAGCGCCACCGGGACTAAAACGCGCGTGGCACCCCGGCGAGCTCGCTGGCGCCTCGGTCGGAGACGTCGACGGTGTATCTCGCCTGGCACGGCGGCACAATTGCTCGGCGGCCACCTAGTGGGCGGTACGCCCCAGAAACGACGACAAGGGGCAGGCCGCCATGTTGGGAGCGGTCCCCGGAACATTGGAAGAGACAGCGGGCACCGTTTGTCAAGGGGACCCCTTTCTCACACTGCGCCTGATGAGGGTGGCCTCGAAGCTTACGTCAAAGCGCCGCCGCAGTCGCCGACTGCGGCTCTTCATCCATTTTTCGTTTTGTGAACGGCCCGTGTAATTAAATGAAATAAATGGAAGCGTCTACTTCTCCCAGTGTTGGACACTTTCTGCCAGGGAGGGTGGACACACACAGCTGTAGGCTTCTTGTTGCAGCTTTAAGGTAACCCTTGACTGATGCGCAACTAACGCGTATGGGCACAGTTCGGGTGAGTTCATCTTTTGCGGGTCACGTGCATGCGCAGAGAAAAATGTGCGATGACGGATTTAGAACAGCGAATTATGTTGAAAGGCACATGCCACACAAATTGCGCTTCTACATAACTGACTACTACCTTACCTAGCTTGTGTCACGTGAATAGAGTAACCTGAATATTGTCTTCCTTTCGGTGTGTTCGAAAAAAACTGTTGTTCGTTTCGAATATGTTGGGATGTCGCGGTCAACTATGCCCTCAATACTGTGACCTGTGGGGCGGCAGTGAAGTTTTTCTTAGTTACATGCAATGAAATCTTTATTTCTCTCGCTCAACATTTACAAATGTGGCATGCCAGAAGTTAAGGAAGCTAGACATGGTGTGAAGCTGGAAATATCTCCGCTGCTCCCACGCAAGAACGGCCTATCATTGGCTGATGCATTGGTGAACTAAGATAGCTTTCTTGATAAACCACTACATGACAGGCGCATTGGCTACAAAGCGTGAACCTTAATAGACCCACATACTTTAGTGTCGTGCAACGATTATCCAAGGTGTCGGTCGAGGGATCCTTACTGGCCAAGAGCGTGCCATGTCCGTGCGTGCGTGCGTTAGTGAGTGAGTGAGCGAAGTGAGTGAGTGAGTGAGTGAGTGAGTGAGTGAGTGAGTGAGTGAGTGAGTGAGTGAGTGAGTGAGTGAGTGAGTGAGTGAGTGAGTGAGTGAGTGAGTGTATGAGTTGCTGAGTGGGTGAGTGAGTGAGCGGAGTGAGTTAGCGTAGTGAGTGAGTGAGTGAGTGAGTGAGTGAGTGAATGAGTGAGTGAGCGAGCGGAGTGAGTGAGCGGAGTGAGTTAGCGTAGTGAGTGAGTGAGTGAGTGAATGAGTGAGTGAGCGAGCGGAGTGAGTGAGCGAAGTGAGTGAGTGAGCGTAGTGAGTGAGTGAGTGAGTGAGTGAGCGTAGTGAGTGAGTGAGTGAGCGGAGTGAGTGAGTGAGTAAGAGAATGAGTGAGTGAGCGGAGTGAGTGAGCCAAGTGAGTGAGTGAGCGTAGTGAGTGAGTGAGAGTGAGTGCGTGAGTGAGTAAGCGTAGTGAGTGAGCGAGCGAGAATGAGTAAGACAGTGCGTTTATGTGTAAGTGTGCGTGCATGCGTAAGTTAGTGCACCTTCTTGCAACTAAGTATCGAGTATTATGTGTTAGAAATTATGCGAGTACGAAATGGTTGTGCAATTTCGAATTTCTGGCTGCAGCAACTCCACTCGTTTTGCCTTCAGTACCACGTGCAATGCTTGCAACATTAACCTTATGCTATCTTTTTACTGTTCGATTTTTTTTCGCTCAGGGAAGATGCAGAGGAAGGTATAGCCAGTTGGATGTTATTATAACCTAGAAGTCGGCGACATCCAGCAGGAAGGGAGGCACAGGATGCGTTTGGGTATGAGGCGATGGAACCGGGCTTCCCAATGAGGTCAATCCGGCAGACAAACTCCACGCACAAGCCAACCGACTAAGACGCTGTGACCGCGGCTAGGCTGCTGCCCTGTGCGCTTCACTGGCTCGTAAGAAGCAGTGCTCGCGGGCAAGGAAAGCGGCAGAGCCCAGAGCATCCGCCTATTAGAGGACATGGAAGCGACTGACCTACAACTCCGAGAGGTGCGCCCCGAGCATCTGCAGTGCCACAAGGAAACAAAGTGACAAAAGAGAGGAATTCCTTCGATGACAGCCAGACATCTACCTCTGCACTTTCCTCGCTTTTTAACTCGTTATTTGCAGCCTCCAGCACGTTACGTACTTTGCACGCATGGGGACTACAGATAAGGAAGTGGCCCGGAGGCAGCAGGGGAAGGACGAAGGAAAAGAATAAACCAGAAAAGGAAAGGGTCACAGGATGGCACGTTATGCTCGTGTGATAACGAGGAAAAATGGTTGTCACTGGCTGTACGTCAGATTAGCTAATTGCAGCGCCTTCGAGGAAGTTCATCGCCACTGAAAAAAAAAAAAAAAAGAAAGGGGACCAGGGGCAAGCTATAAGTACTTTTTAATGCACCGCTAGATCAACGTGTCGTACGAGTCGGCATGGGCCATGGTACTGCGCAGCATCGTTTTAACCATTACAGCCCAGCAGAGCTGGAAAAGTCGAAGCTAGCAGGAAGTCGCCAAGCGCGTCATTGGACGATTGGACGACAGGTTAGGACGATTATCAGTTTGCCACGTGCGGTGTCGCCGACCTGTAGAGTACGCCAGCGTCGCAACTCGCAGGCAAAGACAGCGACAACTCGCAAAGGAGCCTTTGTACGGCCGCTAAGGCACGGTGACTGGGGCCATGTTCCGGAGCCCACGCGCTAACATCTGGAGACGCGAAAAAAACTTGGAGACGCACTTAAGCTCCGCCTTAAAGATATGACGCGATAGCGTTAATGAGTTAACGAAATGAGATATGCGAAATTGGTCATTCTCAACTTTACATTCATAGATCCCTGGGAGTCCTCATACCACTCCTGGTACAGTGGTGCAGAGGTTAAGCGAAGGCCCTGCGATGGAAGGCACTGCCACCGCTGAGGCTTGTGCGACACAGGCTTCTCTTCCCGAGCGACCTCTCGCGATCGATCATTAATTTAACAGCCACCTGCCACGGTGGGCAGTTTGCTCACTATCCGATGGGCAGGTTGCGATGACGCCGAAAGGTCACGTGACCTTGGTGGCCTGCCCAGGTTGCTTCTCCGGCGGGTGGGCACCTGGGCCACCCTGTTTTTCGCTCACAAATAATAATAATAATTGGTTTTTGGTGGAAATGAAATGGCGCAGTATCTGTCTCATATATCGTTGGACACCTGAACCGCGCCGTAAGGGAAGGAATAAAGGAGGGAGTGAAAGAAGAAAGGAAGAAGAGGTGCCGTAGTGGAGGGCTCCGGAATAATTTCGACCACCTGGGGATCTTTAACGTGCACTGACATCGCACAGCACACGGGCGCCTTAGCGTTTTTTCCTCCATAAAAACGCAGCCGCCGCGGTCGGGTTCGAACCCGGGAACTCCGCCGACGCCGGATTTTCTGCGTAACTAGGCTTTTAACGCTATCGCGTAAAAATAATCAAAAACCGCTTCAGGGAAGCTTCTTTCCTATATAGCGCTTCTCTCGTCATCTTGATATGTGTTGCTCATCGCCAGGAGTGCCGCGAGTCCCTGTTGCGGCCATGGAAGAGCCCAGAGTAGGAAACGCATTAAGGAGGCTAAGGCCACAGCCTAACTGATTCAGCATCAGAACGCACCTGAGGGGATCAACTTATAACCTGGCCTGCGCATGGCAGAAAATTTTACTCCTTACATTCGCCAGCGTGTTTTATCCCTTCTTCATAGGAAATCTCGCGAAGTTCACACCGACTCGTGAGCTAGTTCAATGATGGTGCGAGTGCTAACGCAATGCAAAAAAAAAAGGTAAGAATCGCCAGCTTAGGTTCGCAAGGAGGCTTACTTACTGCTCCCGAAGTTCGGCAGCAGCGAGCCATGCAGCACCCACCTGAGCGCGTAGAGAGAGGAGGGCGTTGTCGCCGGCCAGCGGAGCCCAGGCCTCGTAATCCTGCGCGGGGAAAAGGACACGCCACGGATCAGATCGGTGATGTCCCACTTAGACGACCAGCTTCAGGACCGAACACACCGCAACGCTACGAAACACCCGCGATTGCAACTTGCGCAACAAGCAACCCGTGTTGCAAGATGTAACTTTTAGGAAAATCTGGCCGGTCACTTGTGTGCAGATTCCTTGTATTTCGTAAATATTTTTTTTCTCTTCTCAAACGTGGATATATCCTTTAATTTCGCGGACTTAGCCAATAAAATCGTTTAGTTTAAAGCGCCATTATCAGGTAACTAGCCGATCACAAGCTTTCCAGCTGGAAACACTCTGAGGCGGTAAGGCGACAGCCCACATGTTTGTCGTTGCGTTGTTAAGTCAGGACACCTAGAATAACTCTTACGATGCTGTCATTTTTTTACACTCTTTTTGTTCCCGGTTCTGATATCCCCGATTTCCCGGTAGATGACGCGGAGCGTGGCAAAATCTCTTTGGCGCCAAATGGACAGAGGCGCCTTCGCTACGTAGTGAACTCACTCGTAAAGAATGTACCTTACATTTAGAGCGTTGGCTCTTGTTAACTCGTTTTTCAGTTTCGCGCCGTCGTAGTCTGCGGTGATGTCGCCATCCGCAGCGCCACCTGCCTCGGCAGGTGGCAAAGTAGGAAGACGGAAATCCTCTTTCCACTTTCATGGGAGCGGAGAGGGAAGGAACAGGGGGGGGGGGGGAAGAGCAAAAGAGTGTCGGAGACAACAGGCGGCTAAGTATAGAAAGGGATATCCTCCTTTTTAGCTTTTGGGTAAGAGCAAGGTAAAAGGTGGAATGCGACGGGTCGTAAAGTGGAGAGAGAAATCCATTTTTCCACATTTAGGGCAGAGGAAGGGAACGATAGGGAAGAGGGTGGGAGGCGACAGGCGGCAAAATGAAGAGAAGGACGTTCCCCTCCCCTAATTTAGGAAAGATAAGGAAGAGGAAAGTCATAGGGGGAGGGAAGACGTGGCCCTGTAGCTTGGGCGTCCGCTTCGACTGCAGGAGGTGGTTGGTTCGAAACTCACCGCCGTACAAGAATGGGTACAAGCAACCCCAGGCTCGTCGCCAAGCTTCTTTCTTTGCATTGACACCACAACTACCGCTCTAAAACTCGTGTTATACACTTGTAGCCAACCCGTGATACTTACATTTTTAACGACAGAGTTTTCTGGAACAATATACGATCCAGCACAAGATAGAATTCACTTCTCATTTTCCGCTCATTTGTTGCATCTGGATGAGTTCTTATGTCGTCATCGAGCATAAAAACCCAACATTCGCCGTTGCCCACACACAATGCAGCGTGAGAACGAGCTCTCCAGCGCATAGTCAAAATAAGCGCGCTCGCATAAGACTCGGCGCGTTGGGAAGCGATGCGTATGACGCGCCGGGCAGTGGAATTATACTAATTAGAAATGCGGTCACGAGCGGAGCGGGCTTTACAGTTTACAGCAGCTTGGATATGGCAAGGGGAAGGGGAAGTATAGCATGATAACAGCAGTTTTTAAATAGATAATCGATTCAATGCCAGTCATCAAGAAGGTATTGAGATCTATGCCTAACCTGCTTTCCCTTGACTTTTCAGTACGTCGGAAAGTTACATGAAAGATTGTTGAGCTAGTCTCTTAGAAATGCCAGAGAAGCTTTGCGGTTAAGCTTCACAGCAACTGATACGTCCGCGACTCACTTTTGCGCGCTTTCAGAAGAAAGAGCATGATGTTTTTTTTCTTGTGAAAATTTTCTACTGCACAGCGCTCTTCATGGGCATTTTCCTAAGCGTCAAGCTTTTCTGTTTTAAAAATTGATGGAGGCAACAGGGAAGACGCCCTCATTTCTGGACGCCGGAACGCATACAATACGCATAATCTCTCATGGGTATAACACAAGGACCTTGTTTCATTTTCACATCGAGAAAAAAATTTTAATTGGTTTTGGGGGAAAGGAAATGGCGCAGTATCTGTCTCATATATCGGCGGACACCTGAGCCGCGCCGTAAGGGAAGGGATAAAGGAGGGAGTGAAAGAAGAAAGGAAGAGAGAGGTGCCGTAGTGGAGGGATCCGGAATAATTTCGATCACCTGGGGATCTTTAACGTGCGCTGACATCGCACAGCACACGGGCGACTTAGCGTTTTGCCTCCATAAAAACGCAGCCGCCGCGGTCGGGTTCGAACCCGGGAACTCCGGATCAGTAGTTGAGCGCCCTAGCCACTGAGCCACCGCGGCGGGTGGAAGAAAACGCTGGGTCGAAATTTAAGCACTTGTATAACAAATGCTGACGAGTTCTCACCAGATCAACTCTCGTAAGTAAAAGCAGTGTGAAGTGACATCGACGGCACTTCGATGAAACTCATACCTGGAAACCTTTCGCAATAGTGAAATCAGTTTGACTCGTCGCAAACCCTTGATAAATATTCGTATTGATTGCGCTGCGCGCATCACGCTCCTATGGCGATAGCAGCCCCGAGACGCGTCGTTCAGCGCTCGGTTGTGGCGCACCTGCCTCCACTCAGCGACGGGACGGTTGCGTTTTCCCACCACAGAGGCCGCCTATCGACGTTCCCATTGCGCCCGTTCAATTTCCGATCGTCCCCGCCCGCCGGGACGCGCGCATTAGTTTCCTCTGCCGGTTTCGGCTTTTGCGTGGGACGCCGCTCTCTCTCGGCGCCGCCGGCTCTCGCTTTTGTTTGAGAACAACTTTCTTATTTTGCTTTTGCCACGTCGTTCTCTTCATTCGACACGACTCAGAGGATCCTGCCGGGTCCCTCTAACGGGACACTTCTTCCGGGCGCAAACAGCGGCGGATGAAACGCGCATTAGCTGTGTCACGCGACGACTGGCGCCCCTTCGGCTCTGCTCGAGCGGGAAGCAGTGATTTTGTTTTCCTAAAGGAGTTAGAAGTGCACGGTGCTGACAACGACAAGATCGATAAATGAGGGAATGTTGTCATTGGAACTTAATTCATTTTCTTTCTTTCTGCCTGGCTCACTTTCTTTCCTATTTTCTTGACTTCTTTCTTTCCTTCTTTGTTTGCTTCTTTCTTTTATTCTTGCCTTCATTCATTGTCTTCATTCATTCATTCATTGGAGCGGTTCAGGTGTCGAACGATGTTATTGGAACTTAATTAATTTTCTTTCTTTCTGCCTGGCTTCCTTTTTTTCTTTCTTGACTTCTTTCTTTCCTTCTTTGTTTGTTTGCTTCTCTCATTCATTCATTCATTGTTTGCATTCATTCATTCATTGGAGCGGTTCAAGTGTCCAACGATGTTATTGGAACTTAATTAATTTTCTTTCTTTCTGCCTGGCTCCCTTTCTTTCCTTCTTTGTTTGTTTGCTTCTTTCTTTTATTGCCTTCATTAATTATCTTCATTCATTCATTCATTCATTGGAGCGGTTCAGGTGTCCAACGATGTTATTGGAACTTAATTAATTTTCTTTCTTTCTGCCTGGCTTCCTTTTTTCTTTCTTGACTTCTTTCTTTCCTTCTTTGTTTGTTTTCTTCTTCCTTTTATTCTTGCCTTCATTCATTCTCTTTCTGTTTTGCTTGCTTGCTTTCTTCTTTCATTACCGCCTTTCTTTCTTTCTTTCTTTCTTTCTTTCTTTCTTTCTTTCTTTCTTTCTTTCTTTCTTTCTTTCTTTCTTTCTTTCTTTTAGCTATGTGTAATCTCCCCTGCCACACCAGATCACTTGCACGTTTGTTCGCAAGGAAATCTTTAGCGCGAAAGGCTGAGAAGCTAACCCCTTTTCTTGGCTACGTTTGACAAAGACAGGGTACTTTAAGCATTAACAAAAACCATGCACCTGAACCATGCATTCAAAGCATGCATACGAAGCATGCTCGACAACAAACAAAAATTCGGGTATCGAGCGTGATCCCTCTCGCGAAGCTCTTTTTCGTCACGACCATTGATTGCTCCCTGCGACAGCAGTGACCACTTGGGGGACAGTCCGTGATCCGTGCATGATAACTCCATCAGAACGCGCACCGAGTGAGCCCGCAGGCGGTCTCCCGAATCGACCGCTGTGCAGATCTAGCGAGCCTTTAGTGAGAGCCCCTCTTGGCACGCGGTGGTCATTCGATTCGGCGCCCTCGTCGTCCGAGTAGGGGGGGGGGGGGGGGAAGCATGCTGCAGCGTTGCGCGTGGAGAGCGACGAGGCGCGGTCCCCCCCTCCGATGGTGGTGGAGGAAGTGTTTCCTCGCGAGGACGCGGAAGCCACGCCCGGCCCAATTATCCAGGTGAAGGCTCTTCCCCGGGCGTCGGCCGATCTGCCCCAGTTGGCCGCCGGCGGCCTTGGCGGCCGCCCGCAGGCCCGTCACACCCAGGGACGGTGGAGACGACCGGCCGCTCTCGGCGGCGACGATGGGGCGAAGGCGGCGGCCGCCACCGCAGCACTGACCGACGCAAGACACGCGCCTCTCGGAGCATCTGGCTAACAAGGTCCGGGATGTGTCGCCCCGCGTGCCGAACTCGAGCGGCTCTGATGGCTTTCCACTTAATACGCGCGCTGAGCTCGCTTTGTTGAGGGGCGTTTAGCGATAAGCCTTCGTCCTCGGGGTGCCCAGGCCGGGATGGGAGCTTTGCAGTCATTCTGAAGCGACAATTCAATTCCGTTTAATTTACTAGGCCAAAATCGAATGGATGGTCTCTTAGGCTAAAAGCTAGTTAAAGAACTTGAGGGAAGCCCGGGAGATCACCACATGACAGCACCATTTTACAACTGAATAAATTATGCCAAATATGGCCCGACATTTGCAAATGAATTAAACAAGTTTCTACTTGTATTCATTTCTTGTTTTATTATCCCCCTCTCACCCCCACCCAAAAAAAGACATGATTTCTCTAGTAGCCCCTTAAGCTCCGCTATTTCTTCCTCTTCCTCACTGACCCCAGGCGACGCATCTTGAGAGGATGTCGCTCTCTAATTGACTCCTGCTCTACCATTACACGAGCACGATGGAAACGTACTACACGGCTATACCACCGGCGGGGCCTCGGGTCGTCGCTGGTGTGTCGTCTCGCTTAGCCTGCACATACAGCGATGCCTCCGGTCGTCCTCCTCCTCCTCCTCCTCTCCCGCCCCCCGGCTGCTGCAGCGGTGGTCTGCTTCTCGCAAGCGGGGCGCGCCGCGAAGAACTTTCGGGGGACGCAGTAGGCCCACTTTCTCCACCGCCGAGTGGCCCGAGATTGTTTCTTCATGCTCTGGGTCGCTTGGTCGGCTTGCCCGCTCTGGGCTTGGCCTGGCCTGGTCTACTCCGAAGCCTGTACAGCCTTCGAGCGGTCGTATAGAAGCACCGCTAGCACCTTTTCGCACCTGTCGTCCGGGCGACATCATTTTCGTTCCTTCCAGGCGATTGGTCTTCCGGCTTTTATCGACGATAAAGCGCCACAGAGTAGCTACAGAGCAACTACGTGACTCTTTCGCCCAGCGCAGCAACCAGCCTTTGGAGACGTTCGAGCATGGCTTCCGCCACTTGTTTCATTTCCACAGACTTGCCCTTTACTTGAGTTCAATCCCTTGCAGTGCCTCTGACAAGGCATAGCGATTTCCATAGCCACAAAATGCGAAATGGTTGTTACCTATTAAATTTGGCCAACAGCAAGTCTGTTTTACTGCAAAAACAGTGCTACTATGCATTGAAAGAAGAGAAAGACGAATGAAAATGGTGTGGTAAGAATAGTACGTGAATGACCAAGATCTTCGTACGGCGATCACAGTAGTCGTCAGTTATGAAGTCCATTTGTGAGGTCACAGAAGCCAAATAAGTGTTTAGGAAACAAAACATGCTAAATATATCCCAGCTTGGTTCGTACAAGCGCAGCAAGTTATTAACGAAACCTGCCAAGTGTGTTTTGACCAGAAAGTATAAGTGTGAAAAATAGTTTTTCATGGAGTAAGGACAGGAAATTTATTCGCAGAAAGGTCATTAAGGCTGTCACATTTGATGGTTACTGATAAACTTAGTTTATAAACATGTCTATATCTGTGTGGGTGTGTGCACGCAAGTACGTAACAAATTAATATACGGGGTGTAGTGCAGTTCTGTGACCTTAAAGCTGCATGACAAGCACAAGACCTAACCTTCTTTAAATGTTGCGGAGCTCTCGTTTAGCTTCTCACAGCTCTATTACACTATGCATTAATTATCGCTTCAAAGGCATCGTAAATTGCGATAAAACAAGGCTGAGCTGTTATCACATGCATTTAGAACACGGTAAACCTATAGTTTCTTCTTACAACGCAATTCACACTTCCCAAGTGCAAATTTACGTAACGCACAACACATCTCGCAACTCGTACGACGTAATTATACGGGGTTAAGAAGTACGCAATTAATAACTGGAGCTCATGCGGTGACACAATCACGTATTAACTTCTCCGACCACGCAGTTATCGCTAACTGTCTCAAACGCAGCCGGCACGCCCGCGGCTGCGAAAAAAATATTCAGGGGAAAATAAAACAGAAAACAAAAAGCGTCGCGATGACAAGACGCGGAACGCGTGCGTGCGCGCGTTGAGCGCGTGGCGCCATCTATCGGCGTTTCTCGCATCCTATTTGGTAGCGAAGCTGTCGAGGCTCTCCCGTCCGCCGGTGCCCGGTTTATCCGGCGTAGTTCCCGTGCCCACGCGGCGTCTAACCGGATAGCGAGACAGCTGAGACCACGTGGGTCAGCTCTCACTCGCTATGCAGAGATTTGACCGGAGAGACCTTCGGAGAGGCCCAAGTGACCGCCCAATCGGCCTTTGCCAACTGGCATCGGCCGGACGCGGCGCACGCTGTATCTTTAAAAGCGTGCAGCATAGTGCGAGCTAAAGCTGGCGCCCAGCCAATAAGCACTGATTTCTCAAAAGTAACAGCGCTTAACAATGGCTCCTGATTGGCGGGACGCTTTAAAGTTTTATCGTTGACTATCCTCGTCAGTTGTCGCCTATCGCTGGCCTGTTCTACGGTCGAGCTGTGATTGGCAGGCACTGCATCGCTAGCTTTCACTGCGCTGCACGGTTTTAAGGGGAGGAGCCACGAGCAACGCCCGAGATTCTCACGCTACCGTCGGGTGCCCACCACCAGACCCGCAATTACTCCGCCAAACTGCTCGTCACCGCTCGGCGGCCTCCTCGCAATAGTGTGGGTGCGAAGTACTACGCGACGCTGTACCCCGTGTACTTGCATCGCATTGCACGGCGCGCCTCGCGTTGTTTTCCCTCGCGATCGACTCTCATTCCCGACGTAGGCGCTGTCCGCCCACCGTTAGTTCGCTGCCGCACCGTTGCGAACGCGATGTGAGGCGTGCAACTGCCCCGGGCACTGCACACGTTCCATTGCAAGTTTGTTTAAGCAGTGCGTGTTTCCCGCTAGAGGCCTTTCTTGGTATTGCCGGGAGGTATCGAAGCTTGCGAATTTCTGGAGGGAACGAATTAAAAGCCCGAAAGCAATAAATTGCATGCGGATCGGCATAACAGCAATCTGGAAAGCCACCTTTTGCGGACAGTGGTTTAAGACGCAAAAGGGCGTTCCTTAGGTTTTTATGACCTTTTAGTACGAGGTCCTGCATCATTCGAGTCCGCATAGAACGAAAGCTCTGGATTGCGCTTCGAAGATCGTAAGAAGTGATGACAACCTACGGCTGCAGCCTTAAGTGCATGCGGTTCTCTCAAAATGATTTGGTCACTGCAATGTAGTTCATTCTCTAGTGCCTTCTCAACAACTTGTTTCCGCCATTTTCTTCCCTTACACCCATTCCTATGCAAACTTTCTCTAAAAACGCCTTTCCTATCGAACTTTTCCAAAATACATCCCAAGGGCCCTTTTTCACTCTCAGTGAAATGCTAAAACCGGAGTGTCAGTGGAGCACAAACAACCTTTTCTTGATGTTCGATCAACAGCTGGTTTCAGTGGTCCTAAATACCTCCGGAAGAAACTACGTCACCTATATCATGTTTATTTTTTTGTATTCTACCTTCGTGAAATCTGACTATATAGAAGGATAACGTCAGCCACGCTTTCCACTCCGACGACATCCCATACACCGCATAACAACGCCGGCCTTAAACAACGCAGCGAAGCAAGCACAGATCATTTGAAACCAACCCAAAAGCTTAAATAACAAAAAAAGACAAAGGACAAAAGTTCACTGAACTAAAATAGTTGCTGGCTATTTAGCATTGCTAAGCGGTAGTGTAAACACGTTTATTAAAACAGCCTTTACATTAGGCGTTTCTAAGAACGAAATATTGTGCGAAATCACAGTTTTTTGCAGGTGGACATCCCCGCCACGTACCTGAAAGCGCGATTGAGGTGTCCACTGACCCTGGGAGCCAGTTCTGCGCGTCTTCACCGTTTTCATCGTCAATGCCAATGTACCTAATGTTTAACACGAGGCCTTTTCGGCTGCGGTGCTAGCCTAGTGCTCTCGCCCAGCAGCCTGCGAAGCTGATCTGTTCGCGCCGGCGCGGGCTGTAATCCCACTTGTGAATACTTATTTGATTTTTATTTATTTATTACTTTCACTTGGCGCAAGCCCACAAACACCGCAAGCATACAAGCATCCCGCGATCTTGCTCCGGGTTGACCTATCGGAATAGAGCTTTGTACTAAAACACCAGCCGTTCTCTTACGGTGAAGTGAGCGTGATCACGTGTCAATGCCTCAGCAGGAAATTGTGTTTTCAGGGTGGCTGAAAGTGGCCAAGTATTCGCAGAAAGGATGAAGCTGAACGCAAAATCTTGTCGTGTAAGGCCAGCGTGTCCCACCATTCTCCCTTTCGTTGCGCTGCTCTCGTTATCAAAACGTGCCACTAGACAGCTTATACGTAACACAACGAAGTTAACATCAGGGGGTGCATTCCATTCACATGCTCTGGTACGGTTCCGTTCGTGATTAGATGACTGAAGAAGATTCATAATAAGGGAGTAATTACTCATTGACATCGACCCGAGCGCAGCCATACGGCTACAAAGGAAAGCTATACAGCTTTCTCAGCAACTTCGTAAAGAAAAATTCGTCCTGGCCCGGGGTTCGAACCCGGGACCACCTCTTCACCGGAGCAGTCGCTCAACCAACTGAGCTAACCGGGACGGCAAGCTTATGGTAGGGCGAGAGCGAATTGATAAATAACTCGAAGTGGGAACAGTGTTGGTCAAATGTTTAGGGGGATGCCCCATGGTGGAGTAGATTTGTAATAAGGGGATTTCGTTTAGTGTAAACAGCCTTGGCGGTGCCGGCCGCTGTGTCTCTGCCCGGGCGGCTTTCAGGGCCACATCTTGGCGGCGCAGACGCTGCACATTATTTTACGTTTCGCTCAAATCTGCTGCAATGTATGTCCGCACTACCGAGTATCGCAATCGCCAGGCTCGAGCAACTTCGTCCCTCTATGTGGCCACGTGGTGTGGTTACGCCACCACAGCCATCGTCGCCACCCAACCCACAAACCGGCCAGTAACAGCTGCGCTCTAAAAACTTCAATATACAGTCCATGAATTGTATATAGACAGTCTATGGGGGTGCGAGGTGGGGGGGAGAGGGTTTTCCACACGCCAAAGTATGGAAATTTATATAAAATGTCATAAAAACTAATTTCGAAAGACGCGGGTTCGATCCCGGCCGCGGCGGTCGAATTTCGATGGAGGCGAAATTCTACAAACCCGTGTGGTGTGCGATGTCAGTGCACGTTAAAGAACCCCAGGGGGTCGAAATTTCCGGAGCCCATCACTACGGCGTCTCTCATAGCCTGAGTCGCTTTGGGACGTTAAACCCCTATAAACTAAACCAAAACAAACCATAAAAAGCTTCAGACGCTGATTCTATAGCTTCAAACCTGGCGATAGTGCGGGCTCACACCTGGCGAGTACATGTGTGGTCCCCAGCAACCTGCGCGCCCAGAAGTTTATTCCGGACGATGGCGTGATGAGTGTTTCTCAAGCAGACTGTCGGGATGAGCCGACCAGCGACTTAAATATGTCATTATTTACATCCCTCAATGTAGTGCTTCGCTTCTCAAAAATAGCACCTCATATACCGGAGACATAATATTAAAATCAGTTATTAATTTCAATAACTTCAGACCCACGGGCAGAGAAAGGGAAAACTGAAAGCAGGAGATGGTGGTGTGGTGGGATGTCAGCTTTCTTTGCAAGTTAAAAAGAAACAGAAATGAAAGGCACTAGGACTAAGCAATAATCCCCGCAGCAAATGCCGTTTGCAATGGCGCATTATATGTGCAATCTTGGTCAAAAGTCTTCAGGCCAAAGGCCTTTCGCTTGAGCAGCATAATGGAGCCATTACGACACCAAGAGAGACCAAAGGGCCTTGAAATTCTAGCAGGTTTCTACTCGCAGTGTGGACGCTTGCTGTTTGACTTGTGTTTTGAGTGATCCGCTTCTCGGGGCATTCAAGGAACATTCATTTCACTAAACCGGAGCGCTGTGGCCTGAAGATTTCTGACGGGGGTGTACTTATGAGGAATTTAAATCAAGGTAAGCACTCATGCGCGGTAATGCTTGCAGAAGATAATTCTTGATTCCAGAATTAGCTCCCCCCCCCCCCTCCCCGAATGTGGCGTTTTTATCTTGTTTATTTATTTTTATTAGTGTCAGGCTCATCTTAAATGTACGGGCGCAATAAGGGTAGTTTATGAAAATTAATTTGCAGGTAAGCGCTAGGCTAAACCTTTCTAGCAGACTGTACGCATGCAAGGCGTCTCATAGCTAGAAGTTAGAGAGAACGAACAATCTGCTTTGTCCTGAGCAACCAACGGGTTAAATATAAATCGCTCGCATACTGACGAAGTGCTAAGCTGCTTTGTCCTCGCCATTGTTATTATGTCACATTTTCCCTTTTTTTCCCTTCTGATATGAAATACGTTGGCGCGTGGTTAGCGTAAGCTTGAGATAACACCACCCGTCAGCCCCTCCCCCAACCCCGTTTTCTCCAATCCTAAAAACTAAATAAGCGGGACGAACAATTAGTTTAGTTTATGGAGGTTTAACTTCCCAAAGCGACTCTGTCTACGAGGAACACCGTAGTGAAGGGATGAACAATTAGGGGACTACTTTAATAAAGAGGCGCGTTCGTAATTTGTTTAATCGATCCCTCCCTGCACAGGGGATGAAGCGGGGACGGCAAGTGCCAGCCGTTAGCACGAAGAGAACGCAACGCTCCCGTATCTAGGGGCACGCCGCAAGCCACGCCAGCTTGGCTCCTTCGAAATGAGGCTAGCTTCGTGTCGCGCCCGAAGCGCCTTCCCTTATTTCTTCTCTGTTGCTTCCTTGGCGAGCAGTGAAATGAGCGCTCCTTTCCTCCATCTTCCCAAAGAAGGCGCGCACAGTTAAGAGGGAAGATGACGAAGCAGCGGGGAAAGGGTCCCCGGAACGATCCTCTCCGCACGATTAACTCCGCGCAGGTCGGCGGCAGTGGCGAACCGGAGCATGCAAAGGCGCGCACCCCCGGCACCGAGTATTAAAAACCGGTGACAGCGCTGCTGGAATACGGGTTTGTGTCGCTTCGCTTAGTAAGGCTCTCCCCGCCTCGCCCTGTGCCTACCGCCGCTCTATACACAGGCCGCTCCGACACTTTGGTCGGCGCGAGCCTCCACGAAAAGCGGACGTGACGAACACGCGGGCCGCGCAGGCAATACCTTCCGTGCTCATCGCTCAGGCAGGGCGGACGTCATAATCAATGGTGTGGCGGGAAGCAGCCGGGCAAAAGACTGCGCGCGCTAGCACACTCTCGGCGCCCGACCAAGACATAATTTGTCACGCTGAGGCGCCATCTGTCGGGGAAACCATTAGTCAAAGAGCGTCATTACCGAGGACGCTTGATTAGCCGACGCTTCCCGGAGCGGCGCCTGGGCTCCGGCCCGAGCGAACGACGGCCGACCCTCCCTTTCTTCTATGCCTGCCGGCCCCGCTGGCCGTCGCAGTTCCCGGCGGTAATATTGGCGTCGCCACCTACCGAGAACTTTATCCGTTGCTGCGATCGAGAGTGGATCGCGGCGGTCTGGCATGCCATCGATAAGGGAGGCCCTCCCTCACACTACCCTAGCCGCGCGCTCGGCGGCTCTGTTCTGTGGACTGCTGGTCCGAGACCACCCTCTGTGGAGTATTGGAGCACAGAGAATCTCCTTTTCTAATGTTTAACTCATCTTATGAGAGAGCCAAGATTGTAGGTTCTGAAGGAGGCGCAAGCCTAATTTCGAACCTGCCCATCGCTACTTTTAGATACAAGGTACTCGAAGATCGGCTAAGGTTCTGATGCTAAGTGCCTACCGCGAATAGAAATTTATGAAATTTTTTAGTACTAAAAGAGGAGCCAACAAAAGATCACCCTAATAACAATGATACCACATCATTATGCAACGTTTGCGTGCGTAAAGCCTTGGTTGCTTGTCTCAGAAAATCTGCTAATGAATATCACATACGTGCGCCTGTCTGCCTTAGGGCGGGGAGGTACTCATTTTCAAATAACGAGTAAATAAATGCGGCATGTACTGGAGAAGTCGTAAAAAATAGATTACAGAATCAAAACTTTGCGCATGCCGCTCAGGACGTCTGACAACAACAAAGTTTGCTCAGTCGCGGCTGAAAAACGGGTAAAATGCTCTTCAGGTGCAGCGCGGTCCCTTGTACATGTACTGCTCACGTCGTATACATTTAGTGAGCTGCAAAGAAGCCATTACATAAGCCAGAAGTATGGATTGCAAAGTTTACTGTGCTCCCGTGACGGCCAAAGACAGGTGTGGCCCCTATTTTCCAGACAACAAATTTTAATTATTAGTGACGTAACCATTGCGTTCCCCTGAGAAGCGTGCACCACCTCAAGTTTATCTTTGTAAAGGTGAAGTTCCCTCTCACTGTGCAGAAAAGCCGTCTTCAGGGCAGGGAGGGGAGGACACTAAAGAGACAAAGCGTAGAAAAGCTGACGGGATGAGTAACGAAAAAGGAACTATACTGCGATACGATTAGAGTGAAGAGTTTTTTTTTACTTAGAAGTGATGGCTTTTAAAAGGTGAAGATGATGGCTAAAATCTGATGCCATGAGAAATACATCCTGTGAGATCGACTAGCAAGCGCTAGGCAAAAGCTACCAAACTTACTTTAAAACTCACGTGCTGTCACGGCAAGTGTTATGTGTAGCACACAAGATATTATCAGAGTTTCCTCCCCGATGCAGTGGAACCGTGTGGTCAGTAAAGTTATGCATCTAGCTGCGAAATGAAATGGGAGTGCATGATGCGATATGTATGACGCGGCATGCATTTCCCACAAAGAGCAGCTCACACTCAGGTCATCATCAGTGCGTTACATAGCTCAATGCGTGCGACTGTACTTACTGCTCCCATGTAACTTTATCTGCACCGCATCTGTTTCATGCAGATAATGAATATATCTCCACAAAACGTGAATCGTTTGGCTGGTGAACAAGAGTCAGGCGCTTCATCATTACTTAGCCATTTGCCAGTGAATTGTAAGTCTGCGATTGTGAAACTGCTCTAGAACTATAGATTGAATTTCTGGGCAGAGCCCATTGTCGGTACGTTAATCGGGGACCTCCGCATCGCTCGTGCAGCTGCCATACAAGACAAATCTTAGTGCTGGCTCAGTTGCTGAACGTTAACCGTAAGTGGAAAATTAGCGATAACTGATACAAAAAATATTACGTAGAAAGCACGTTTAAATTCTCAAAATCCCGTACTTACAGCGTCCGAGACCACGCGCCTTCCTTTTATTCCAGATAAAAAAGAAGCAAAATACATAGGGCGCGAGTAAGGAAATTGCGTGAAATGCATGGCTGCTCTACATCTGCCTTAGGGACAGGCTTCTTTTCCTTTGCTCTCTCTCTCTTTCTTTCTTTCTACCTCTTTATTTTTTTGTTTTCGTTGCGGGCGCTCAATACACGCCATAAGAATTGGTTAAGTCAGCTCCCGAAGGTTCCTATTTGTTCCTGCCCTCAAAATGACAGCAAAAACTACAAGCACAGTAGGAAAGCAAAAATATTAATAATAAAAGGCACGCACGGGGGCAAGGCGCAGGCCCACTTGATTAAGTTTTCACCCACGAGAATTCCGCCTGCGACAGAAAGTGCGTCCCGTGTCTTTGTCTGCAATATGACTTTCACGTTGCGAGAGCAAGAGATAAACCGACTGCAGCATTAGTTGTCAGCCTCGCGAAACGTTTTGCTCATTTTCTTTAAACAGTGTAGGCGGCGGTTGTTTTCAGAGATGACCGGCATCGTTGCTGGTGACAGTTTTTGCGTCGTGTTCTGCCGAAGTGATCGATCCTCGGTTCCACCGCATTCGTTTTTCTGCATCGTGGCACCGCCATCGTTTTCGCTGCTCGCTGCATCTGTGACAGGGTCCGGTACACGATCCCCCTCTCCCTGCCCCGTCTCTACCCCCTCCCCCCTCCTGCTCTCCTTAGTCTGCGCGCGACAGGTCAAATCGCCGTGCTCACCAGCTCATCCGTTCTGCTGCCCCGCATGAGTTCAATTTATGGTAAAGAAAGTAGTTACACTCTGAAGGAAATGTCAGTGCCATAGCACAATGAGACTTCTACTTGCACTCATCACTGCTGGGTCGTTGAGGGTAATTATCAACTCCGAGTTACAGACTATATTGCAGCTTACTCTGTTATTTTAAGGTTCGGTACCGGGCTGATTTCAGCAATGTTAAAGAATGCCTCTTAAAAGTGCAGTGCTCCGTCTTTCACTCTTGCGAAAATAAAGCACGGTCAGCTCAACACACTAGGTAACCGGATATGGTCGCTATTGCAAAGTGCAGCTCTTTCCAACACCTTCATTAATGTGATTATCGATTCTTCAAATGTGCAAGGATGCCTCTCACATGCGAATTGAATTATGCTGTTAGGAGCACCGTACACAACTAAAAATGCATGCAATATTGCATATCGAGTGATATGACCAATAAACTAAGCTCTAAAGATGAGTAAAATGACTACCAAATGTTTCCTAAGTTTTTGTCGGGGTGAATAAACAGCGTAAAAACCTCTCTCTCTCTCTCTCTCTCTCTCTCTCTCTCTCTATATATATATATATATATATATATATATATATATATATATATATATATATATATATATATATATATATATATATATATATATATATACTGATTTACCATTTAAGCCAGCACTCACCAATTTTGCCGTTTTCTGACTAAAGCCTCTGGCAGGTGATCCTCCTGCCACAGTTGGCAGGTGGCAACCTGCCCATCGTGTTGCGGGCAGCCTGCCGGCAGGCTTTATGACCAACTCTGCAAAGTGTGTTAGACCAACTCTGCAAAGTGTGCCAGCACTCGGCAATTTTGGCGATATTTGAAGCCTGCTTAACATTGAAGCAGCCGAGGTGGGTCACCTTGGTCACGTGGCCTTATCACGTAATCACAACCTGTCCACCGGATTGTGAGCAAACTGCCCGTCGTGCCAGGCGGCAGTTCGATTAATGAATGGTCGCGAGACGTTGCTCGAGGAAAGCAACCCGGGCCTCACAAGCCCGACTGGTGGCAGCACCTGCCATCGCAGGGCAGTGGCGCACCGCTTAACCGCTGCACTATTGCGCAAGAAGTGGTATGAGGACTTGCAGCGATCTATGAATGTAAAGGAGAGAACCTTGAAAAAAAAAAGAGACTACAACCAAAAACTAAGTACTAACCAAAGTGCTAGTGCAACTCATTCGCGCTGGCCTAACCAGGCTAAATAACTCTTTTTTTTTTTTAGTGTGTGCGATGCCACCATACTTTTCCTATATGTTGCCTGTGGTCCGACCGCAAAGCAGTTTTTGTGATTGCTGTGTCTGCGAACTAGCCGTTTTTTTTTTTTTGCGAAAGCTCTTTCAACAAGCTTGTTCTGACCTGTTCGCTTGTTGCAATTAACTATTTGCGATACAATGGTGGTGCGGGCGAGGTTTTCTTCTTCTCCTCAGACTACTACCTGCAGTTCTTAACTATTCTCAACACGTTAGAATCTTTTTTTTTTGTAAACTCAAGCTTGTAGCCCCGCACTCTATGTAAGGCGTGGCTACACGCTGTGCTTCTTGTTATTTGTAAGGCACTGATTTTCATTAAAAGCCGAAGTAGGTAATTCGCTTACGCTTTAATAGAAAACTTCTTTCTTCACCGTTACTATTCAGTGACGCTCTAGAACTTTGTATCCATGCTCAACGATTTTCCTAACAGATACAGGATATCACCAATAAAGAAAGCACAACTCTGTGCGCAGTCTGTTTCGTTGCTAAGACTCACGATATACCTTCAATGTGAACTTTAGCCCTGCAGAAACTGAGTAGAGTTGTCTGTGTTGACGTATTTGTTCTGAATGAAGGCGTACAAATGATCTGAGGCTGAGGCTACCCACCATGCACCGCGTAAAAGCATCGTCATTTTTTTTTTTTCAGTTCTCGCTTTCTCACTTTGCCTCGCGCCATGGTCCAGTGTGGCAGACGGGCGAGAGTGCTGCCAAACCTCTCACACTAAGAGCATTCTAAATCCAACAGCAAGCAAGCTCTAGCTTTGCGAAACAACGCCTCTCCTGTGAATTCCATTCTCCGACACCCCCACACCCGCCTCATTTCTCTTCGACCGTCAAGACAAGAAGCTTAACATGAATTTCAAAATTATGAAGCAAATGAGTACAAAGGCATGCGAATGTTAGGAGACAGACGACGGCTCATGTCTATGTTGTCTCACTGATATAATCATCTTCATGTGCGCTATAATTTTTGAAGTCATTTCACGTCAACTCACCAAAACTGCCATGTTTGATAGGAGGTAAAAACGTCACTACTGTATACAGTCCCCTGGTGGGCGTCATAGTAAAGTGTTCCGTGCACCGGACTTTACTGCATTCCTCATTTATTTAGATTCCGTCGCAGCGAGCGGGAATCGAGCTGAAATATCTGTACCGGATAGCAAACCACCACAACGGTTAGGTCATCGCAGCGTGTAAAAACAAAGAACAAAAAAAACGACGAAATATGGAGTATATCAGTGTCGTCCCTAAACACATGTATTATGCTGTGTTGTATTAAAACAAACGTGAGTCTAAGCGAGTGAGCTCTGTCTTTCTCAGGGCAGAGCAAGCAAAAGCTCCAAATGGTTTGATAATAATTCAACAGAGGGTGCTGAGCCCGTTCAGCGCAAAGAAAAAACAAAGACAAACGACGCATTATTCTTTTTCAACCCACGCTGCCGACAGTAGCAGACCCGTGTTCGAGGCCGTATAACACGGCTGTAAGAAGAAACGCGAAGAGGAAAAAAACGAAATCGAGCGGGCGGGAGAACGCTCCCCAGGCTTCAGACGTGACCAGCCGCGGCGCTCCCCGCATCCCCAGCGGCACCGGCAAGCTGGCTTCTCCGCCCACAAGCTCAACGTGCGGGAAAGCGCGCTTACGAGATCGTTGGAAGCGGCTGGCGACTCGCTAGCGCTGCTGGGCGTAGTGGCAGACGCTGCACCCAGCGCGAGCGAAAACATCCCTAGCTTATGGGGGTGGGGAAGGTGGGGAGGGTGGGGAGGAGAAAGTTCGTGGCGGCGGGCGGTGAACGCGGCAGCGCGTCCGCTCAACTGTGCGCTTGCGTTGCCTACGCGAGCGGGTGGGTGCACTAAGCGGCAAAGAAAAACCGGGTTGCGCCGTTGGTTTCCCCAAACAGTTGCCAGCTTTCTAGGGTGAGGGGGCGGGAGGAATGCTTCCCACCGGCGGCTCTCGCCTTGTTCAATCTTGCGTGCCGGGGAAAAACACAACGACAACCCTTGTCGATTGCATCCGCTGGGCCCTGCCTATAAAGATCTGCTCCGCGCCTCGGCAAGCGGCGCGGTGCTCGGATGAGTTTCGTCCCTAATCGATGGTTTGAGAGAGAAGCACCGAGCACGCTTGACAGGGCGCGAGGGTTGTGACACTGCTGTGGCATGAGCCGAGCGTTGATTAAGGCCAGAGTTGTGCTCCACCAGAGGCACGGTGACGAGAACTGAGGTGGCGCTTCGCTGCCGCCAGTTCAGTACGCGACTGGCCGCTAAACACGGCACACAACGCTTCTCTGCACCCGCGCGCGCGAGGCGCGAACAGCGCAACGGTTTGGGCAACGCGGCGGTGTCTCTCTCCCCCCTCCTCCCCCGCTCGGCGTTTAGGGAAGCGGGGCAAGCGCGCCGGGGAGACGGGCAGGTGACGCGCGCCCCTCGCGTCGCCAAAAGGGGGTTTGAGGCGGGAGTCTGCCCCCACCCCCTAATGGAGCGGTAAGGCTCCTTAATTGAGGTTCGGTTCGCTGCCTCGGCCGTGGGAAAAAGGCGCTAATGAAAAGCCGGGGCGTGGCACCAAAACCGCCCCCGGAATCGGGCGCCCCCGCCGCGGTCACGCCCCGCAGCGCGCCCCCGCCGCCGCTTCCCCGTTCACGCCCGCGCGTTTTCCCGCTGATAAATGAGTCCAATTAGCGACCCCGCCGGGAGACCCGGGATTTTTTTAACGCCGCACAGCTTTTTGCCCCGGGAAATCAATTTCTGCAAACGCTGCTTCCTCGCCCTGCTATCTCTCTCGCTCGCCCTCCTTCCCTGTGTCTCTCGGAAGAGCGACCCGCCGACGTACTGGGGGACCGAATATGCGCGACACGGAGAGAGCGGCGCATATTCGGTCTCTACATCCGGGTCACCCTAGTTTTCGGGACACCGCGGAGATGTCAGGCTGGCCCACCGTATCATGTCCAGCTTTGCATGGACAAAGATTTTGAATACTGGAATATTGTAAGATACTGTGATGGAAATACTGAAGGTAACGGTTCAGTCCTACGATGCGCTGCAAAATCTTCTCTTTATTGTTTTTCTATCGATCGCATAGAAAACCAATGGGGAACGTTTTGGACCATAGGAAAAAAAAACATTAATAGCAAAAGAATGCAAACTTGCCGAGGGGAGATCTGCGGATATATTGACTGTTAAAGTGAAATCTTACAATATATGAAAAAATTGCATTCATAAGCTATTTACTTTTGAAAAATGTTTTTATCCAGAGTTCATGGGTATGACCTGCCCAATACCATAGATCATGCGTTATAGATCTGACAACGACACCGCATTCTTGCGTTAGCCGGCAACGCGGAGGACAGACAAAGGTGCGCAGTTCGATCACTTGGGAGGACGCCGAGGTCCCTCTCTCTCTTGCCCTCTCCTCATCCCGCTCTCTCTATAAAAGCACACTATTATCCATTAGAGTGATACACACTGTGATGTTGAATACAGGAGTGGTAATGTGGTGTGCTTGTTCAGAATACAACCGCAGTTTCGCTTCCTGAATTTCAGTATATTTAAGAACATCCACTCCAGTGCGCTTTGGATCAGAATTTCGGTCTGGGCTAGGTGGTTCATTGTTAGGAAAGATTAATCCAGCGCGACCGAACAAGGACACGAGAAAACACAGTACGGGCGCTGTCCTGTGTTTTGTAGTTCTCTGGATACCTGTGTAACGCTGTCCTAACACTGCAACCACCGGCAAGCTAATACTGGGTCCTCGAAAAAGCACCAGGACACGAACACCGTCCAGAATCTTGGGTTAACTAAAGTGAAGCCTCGATACGCTGACCATGGCTATTCCTTGAAATAACCAAGACGGTTTCTCAAACAGCGTCGCTACCAAAAGAAATCAGTTTTGCTCACTTCTCTATTGTTATGCTTGGGCCATCTGTATTTTTATGAAACTTTTATATGCCATCGAGCTGTGGGCTGGCAGCCACCGAACCGCTGTCGCTCTTCGCGTCGCTCAGATTCTGGATTTGCAGAACATTTCGCGCATTGCCAGAAAGCAGCTCGCGAGACTAACCAATAGCAAAAGGCTGTGTGGGTGCGTGACTTCTAATATAGCAGTTCTGCGAATGCATCAGCCGGCTCTCGTGACGTCACAGGTAATTCCATTTCACAGAGGAACCTGCCCGCCGCTTGCTATTCCATGCTAATGAATGAACTGCGTCGTCATGATAAATGGTCGGCGCCATTGTCTACAGGGCCTCTTTTGATGAGCATGTGCCGCTTAGTTCTTGAGTTGTATCCGATTACAGTAAAATGGGAAAGAAAAGCCACTCGCACAAGCCAGAACCCGGGTTGCTTGGCTTGTATGAACCGCTGACGATGGCTCGATATGGCAGTGCAACCTTCGGCATAAAACACTGCGCTCACAGCAGCTAGTCCTTTTTGGATCGTGCCGAATTAATCAGCAGTACCCATCCAAGCAGGTGAGCATGGCATGTGCTGAAACTTTCAGGGCTTCCAGATTACTTTATGTGGGACAAAATAAATGCGGGGATGCTTTTAGAGAATATGATTTTACAAAACACAGCTCCGTGAAGGAACCATCAAAACTATTACGAAAAAATATTGCGAGTTCAGTTACAGTTTATTTAGCTATCTTGCAGTAGTCAGCAGTTTTAGTTCAGCTGGTAAATCAAGCGACGATGATCAGGCCTCTGCATTAAACGAAAACCGAGGGCAACGAAGGACCACTGGGACGCAATTTCACCAGTATTTTCCGCAAGCGCGATCGCCCTCTCACCTCAACGGTCCCTCTACGTACGATCGTCAGATGTATCCGTCACGTTGCTAACTTTTCCAGCCATAGGCGACAAATAGCATATTCTGAAAAAACGTGCAGAACGTGAAATGTTCACCCATATATTAATAACTTAACGTTGAAATCTAGAGTTCGCAGAGATTTACACTTTGATTAACTTCGCTGGGGGTGCAAAGCTAAGGAATGGCCCGAGCACGCAGGGTGTAAATTTTCATCCTTCGTACACTGCGGGTTTGAATATCGCGTTCGCGACCTTGTATGCGGTGATATTTTTATTGCATTCTCAACATTTATTTAGGCCTCAAATTTTTATTTTCAGCAGAACGAATTCCTAACAAGCACTAATTATTCAGGACTGCTCTTTTTTTTATCGAATCAGGTTGAGTTGAGCAACTTGCCAACACATCATCATCATCATCATCATCATCATCCTGATTACGCCCACTGCAGGGCAAAGGCCTCACCCATGTCTCTGCAATTAACCCTGTCCTTTGACAGCTGCGGCTCGTTTCAAATTTATTTCAAATCGTCCATTCTGCATTTTTTCGATTAAGAGGTCTTATCAACCAACGGACCAATTGAAAAGCAGCGTTGGCAGCCCCGCTGCGCATCAGCTTCAAATTTAATATCACAAGTGGGCCACGCGAGGGCGGCAGCAGAGAAGCAACGAGCATAATGTACGCAGGTATGGGTCACTGGTAACATTTCTTTAAGCGCACGAAGGCCGTTTTGTCTACCTTCTTTGTTGCAACGAGCGCTCACTGAATAAAGATCATCTGAAATATTCGATACCCTCCTCCTCCTCTCCTTGTCCCGGGAAGAGGGAGGGTAGTGGCAGTCATAGCTGAATGACACATCCGCCTCCATCCACCATAAGTGGGCCCGCTCTAGTCAACGCAAATGACATGACACCAGATGGCACATACACGAGAGAACGTACTGTCGGGCGGGTGCAGATGCTATATAACACTCTTGTTAGTAATGCCTTGCAGGCGTTAACGCGAAGCTGGTGCGCCGCACGTCGAAACGAACGAAGTGACGTGCCTCTAGACAAAAACACTCACCTCCTAGTCTGTCTGGGCAGCAGGCGCCGCTGCAAAGTGGCACGTGGCGATCAATGCAATGTCGTTTGATCAATGCAATGCCATTTGATGCAATTTATTTTGTTCACCATCATACTATGTTAATATTTGTTATTTCTGTGTTGCTCACTGCTGTATAAACTGTTTTGGAGAACTGTGACCTCGTCTGGCTTTACCGCCTTTTGTCGCAGTTCCCGCTTTCCTTTTTGAAGAAAATAAACCTCAACCTCATGTTTGAGATTTGAGGAAAGGAAAAAAAAATCTAACCGAAGTGCTAGTAATATACACCACCATTGCTCCCCATACTACAAGGTGGACCACACATAGCGGGAACGTTCGAAAGCGTTGTTCTGCGGCTACACTTGCAGGCGCATCACATAGACTCACGATCATAACGTGTGATAAAACGCAGACACCTTGACGGTGCGCGAGTTGCGCGATGCACCCGCACCTGTAGCAGGAAGACCTCCAGAAGCACGCGTTGAGTTGCTCCTGCCAATTGCGGTCCACCATGTACAGCACTGTCTGCGTGTTTTCTACGGCTTTGGCCCACGTGAACGAAGTGCTCTTTGGCTAGCATATGAACACTACGGTTTCCGGTTCGAACACATAACGACGCCGGAGAAGAATTCCTACCCAACTATCTCTATCAGATGTAGCCGTAGAACCAAAAACATGGTAGCTTAGTAATAGTTGCTTGGGGGCTAGCTGGTGCGCATTTTCGGGAAAAGACTTAGCTCGAAAAGATTAAGACTTGTCCCGTCTCTCTTACTGTATGCCGAAAACATGCCAGTTACGGTGCTATCAGCTACTCTGACGCCCTGATTTTCGTGAGGACGCCGCGGTCCACACTTGCGCGATATAGTTCGTGCCAGCGCAATGCATCGAGTAATTTTTGGCGAACTGCGCAACTCTGCATTAATCCCGCAACCTGCGCTACATTTACTTTGGGTTCCATTCATCTTCACAGTGCACTTCGCACGGAGGACTCAAAAATGGGCGCCACGCTTCCGTGCCGGCAATAACATTTACTAAATACGGCTGGTCTCACTGTCAATGCCACAGAGCTCCAGATTCGCTGCTCGACACAAAGGAAGCCCGCCTTTGTTCAAGAGACTCGTAATCGCCACGCGTAAAAACCTCTCAAAACGCTTGTTTCTGCTCTCGGCTTGTCAGCTGGCGTCCTTACTGCGTTTACGTGCACCAGCTGGAACGCTCATATGCCCGTGCAAGTAACAGGGCCGCGTGCTTCAGGCTTCCTCGCTCCGCAGTCTGTCCTGCGATGCGACTACCTCGGAACGCTGTTACCAGCTCTGCGATCTCGCAGTTCGCGGGGCTCGAGGCATGAACGCGCGCGCCAAGCGGGGTCCGCTGTGCATGCAAGCACGTCGGAGGAATCAGTGCGCCGCTGATGAGACAGGGGGCGCGCGTTTCGTCAGGAACGGAGGCACTCCCCCGCGGCGCCCAGCGGGGCGCCAGGTGGGCTAATTGCGCGCGCCTAATTGCTACCGCTGGCTGCGCCGCACGCTGGGCGCGTGCCGCTGGCGCCTGTCAGCGGCACGCGGGCGCCCGTCTCCTTCGCTGGGGGCCGCTGCTTTGCATGGCGTCGTCTCCGTAAACAGAGAGCGCGCAGCATCGACCGGCGGTCGCCTGCAGGTAGTGCAGCAGCGGGACGCGACGATGCGCGAGAGCTTATCAGCGCGTAACAAGGTCGCGCCGCGCTGTGGTCGGGTGATGGATGCTGGCCGATATTAGCTCCGCGCGGCCGGGGAGACATATTGGGGCGCCGGAGCCAATATCGGCTGGCTGCGCGCTTTTTGATTGATGTCGCCGGGAAGACTATCGTTTTATATAAGAGATGTTCGACCCCGCGCCGCCGAAGCCGGGCGGGGAGCGCGCGCGCCCATTGGGGCAAGCTGTCGCCCTGTTTACTGCGGGCTCGCACATCCCTCTCCCTTTCCTCCGGCTCGGATCTCCGCGCAGCTGCGGCCGACGCGCGGCCATTTCTCGCAGCATCCGTCAAAGTCAGGCGGCGCTGCAGCTCGCCTGATCGGCGTCGGCCACGCGTGATCCCCCGAGAAAGAGCCCCGGCGAGCGCCCTCTGCGTTGTTATGCTCGGACGGCGTCTTTCTGCGCACGCGGTCCAGGAGCAGACGCTCGGGGCGCAAGTCTTCTTGTTCTTCTTCTTGGCCGCTGCTCGCTTCGCCGATGCCGAGGCGCGCGTTGTCGTCGTCGGCGGGGCGCTCGCAGTGGCTGCTGCAGCCGAGGCGGAGCCAGCGCGATCAATGCGACCACGTGACAGCGTCTCGCTGCTGCAGCTCGGAGAGTGAGGAGGAGGAGACGGCTGCGCTTTCTCGGAAGAGCAGCCCGCCGATCCGCGAAAGTGTGCGCCAAAGCGCGGGTCATTTGCATAGGCCGCGGATAGCCGGTCGGGTCCGTCAGCCGACGCGGCGGCGGCCATCTATTAGGCCTAGTCGGTCCGGGCACAGGAAAGCCACGGCCACGTAAGCGTGAGCGCTGTAACGGCCCGCGGCTGTGCGAGGCAGTTATCGGCGTTAACGGAGCGTAAAACTTGGTAAGAAGTACTAGCTGTGGTTCAAGGAGCGGTAGTATGCTGTGGCGGTTGATACAGGTACGACACACCCGAGAGGCGTACACCTTATTCAGCAGAATTTGATAAGCTGCACGCAGGTTGCGAAAGAGACAAATTTAGTACACTTTTTGCCGCCTAAAGAAAACAAGCCGGTACGATTCCGGCCGCGGCGGTCGAAATTCGATGAAGGCGAAATTCTAGAGGCCCGTGTGCTGTGCGATGTCAAAGCACGTTAAATAACCCCAGGTGGTCGAAATTTCCGGAGCCGTTCACTACGGCGTCCCTTATAGGCTGAGTTGCTTTGGGGCGTTCAACCCCCGTAAGCCAAACCAAACCTAAAGAAAACGAAAATGCAGCTCACATTGCAGGAATTGTGCTAGGCGCTGTTTCATTAGTAGTGGGGATGGTGCATTGGTTGATGGTAGCAATAATGACAGGTGAGGGTTAACGGATGTATACAGATGGCATGGGGCATCCTTCGTTAAGGTAGATTAAATTTCATTGCGCCGCACCTCGCTCTTTAGCGTATTGAGCTCCTCAACTATCTCTGTATGCTTTTTTGAACCACCTTGAAATGGAGTTCATCGACAACATTACTGTTTCACGCGAATCATAAGCGACAAATAATTCACATTCCATTGCTGACACCGGAACATGTGGCGAGTTCAGATGCGTAACAAAACTACATAAATAACTTTAAAGCTATAAATGTAGGAGAAACAAATTGAATGCAGTGAAATATTTGTCGTCTCTCAGAACCTTCGGTGCGTTAGTAAACAACTTCTCTACTGCAACGCCATGCAGATTTACTGTTGGCGGCAGGTGAAACGCAGCATCCTCTGTTCAAGAAGGTGGCAGCAAGAACTACTTAAAGACATTTAAGGGAAAAAGTAGGTTCAAGGACGCAAATTAATATGCATTCTGTCTGCGAACAGACGAGGCAAATCTTGCCGAATGATGAGAAATCACGTGTTTTCTCAGATAGCCTTCTATTGTTATTCTCATTTCCTGTTCTCAGGACAGATAAAGAAGGACTGCTTTTCTTTTTTTAAATTGGTTTTTGGGGAAAGGAAATGGCGCAGTATTTGTCTCATATATCGTTGGACACCTGATCCGCGCCGTAAGGGAAGGGATAAGGGAGGGAGTGAAAGAAGAAAGGAAGAAGAGGTGCCGTAGTGGAGGGCTCCGGAATAATAACGACCACGTGGGGATCTTTAACGTGCGCTGACATCGCACAGCACACGGGCGCCTTAGCGTTTTTCCTCCATAAAAACGCAGCCGCCACGGTCGGGTTCGAACCCGGGAACTCCGGATCAGTAGTCGAGCGCCCTAACCACTGAGCCACCGCGGCGGGTACTCCTTTTCTTCGAAAACAGTTTTGCACCACATCCAGCGCGCTAATAATCTCAGTAGAAGATTTCTTGGCCGCTAAAATAGTGCTCAGTACTGAAAACGCAGGAAAAGCTTCAGGCTGCCAATGTGACGGCCAAGGTACAGGCTGCAGATTGTTTCGGCTCGACTCAGCAAGGAGAGAGTGAAGTGAGCTGTGGCCTCCTAGTTTTTAGTGACATTTCGTACCTATAGGTCGAAAGAACGGATATAAAAGTTTTCCTTTCCAGCGATGTACTTATATTTCTTGTTTTAGTGACGAATCTCTCATCGTTCTCTGCTTACTAAACCACACAACGTCCACCGCTCGCCGTTTTAGTATCGCGCGCATGGTGTAGCTACGACTGCTTTTCTTTATGCTATCCGAACTCCAAAAGCAAAAAAATCCTCGACCACTTTCTTGGTACGAGCCGAAAAATTCAAACCATTAAGCGCCTTTCTTCTCCGCGTGCATAGTACTCGGCATTCCGATATCCGACTCCCCGTATAACGGCCGGCAATATATAGTGCACCCGGAATCAGGGGGGCTCCCCAGTATAGCACGCACTCCCACTACCCGCAATTTGAGAGGGCCGCTTCGAGGCAGGCAGAAAGAACACAGGAGGAGGAAAGAAAGAAAGGACCCCCCTCTCCCCCGCACTGCTTCTGCTGCCATGCACTTCTGCCGGTGACGGGACGCGAGCAAGCAAGCATCATAACCCGCGGGGCGCGACACGTCGAAGAGCATGTCGTAAACGCTCGTACGGGTGGGGGAGGAGAGAGAGAGTTACGAAGCATCAACTCGAGATTGAAAGTTGGGGAAGAGGTGAGCCATACAGCGCCGCGAAGCGGGCGGCGGGGGCGGCTCGAGGTGCAAGAGAAAGCGTCATCATCGACGCCCCGCGTGGCGTGCGGCGTCGGCCAGCAGAAGCAGCGGCAGCACGTGCGGCGGCAGCAGCTGCGTCGCAGGTGCGTGTCTCGCGCTGATTTACGGCGAACCGCCGCGGGTCGGGCCGGTGACAGCGGGGACGGCGTCTGCCTCGCGTCCCCGAGCTCGTCGCCGTCGTCGTGATGCACACACTCTCCCTCTCTCTCTCTGCCTCGGACAAGCATGCCTCTTCCCCCTCCCCCACCGGTCGGTGCCTATAATATCGTGGCCGTGCATAATTTAAACGTCGTCATTTCTGTTTACGCGCACTGTCACAATCAGTGCGGAGCAGAGGTGAGCGGTAGGGGGGCACAAGTATCGCTTTCACGCGACCGACGTTGAAACGCCCCTCAAGGTCACGCAAGTCTACCCCCTAGGGAGACCAGACTGCTGTTTTTCCCTCTCCGAAATGCAAGTAGCGGTAAACGAAAAAAACACTGAAATAAAAAAAATACGTTTGCGTTCATCTCGTGCGGTCAACAAAAACAGAAACGAAGGCGTCCTCAACGAAGGGATCGATAGAAATCGGCGGAATGCACCCGCCACGTTTGTTGCAATAACCGGAAAGTGTGTGTATATATATATATATATATATACTAGCGATCATGCACCCATTTGGTCTCGTAAGTAATTTTGTTGAGAACCGAAAAGTGTACCCATATCGATTTTTTTTTAGGTGACTATACCACGCCACTTTAAACTGGTAGTTCTGTAACCTGGGTGGACGGATGAAAAACCGCCCTCTTCATGGTGCAAGCAACAAAAAAAGGGCCAAAAAAATTCGGAACAATGCTTGAAGGGTATCTCCAGCAGTCGCGGATTACTTTACTCGTGTATTTGGTTCCACCAGGTGGTACAAGAGTAGCGGAGGTATAATCGGGCAAGTCGGGCTCCTAACACTTCTCGAGCGCTACGGGATGACTGTCGCTGCTGGCCGTGCGGCCTGTGGGCCCCTTCTAAGCTTGACGCGCCTTTTGTGTACAAGTGTCAGCACGGCATTGTTCCAGCCGCTCTTGCCTGCCTGCAGTCCGCCGCTTATGACCTACCTCGCCACGGCGGTGTCTTCGTTTCAGCTTCTCTATTTCAGTAAGAGATGGCGCGATAATAGGCAGTAGTACACAGTGGACGCATGACCAGTGCGAACGGAAAGCCGCTTCATCGCGTGCAGTCTGACAGCATGAAACGCCCCTCAAGAAGAAAACTAAAAGAACTGAATAAAAAGGAACCTCCATCACACCACTTTGTAGTCCGCGCGAGCGCACTCTTCTGCAGCTTGTCCAGTGTGTCGGTTTCATCTTGGCTCGCTTCTATTTTCTTAGCTACGGCTATTCGCCTCAAGCACCACCTACCGTGCCACCACCTCAATCAGGTCGAACTACAAAGACTCAACGCGGCACTCCGATCGGCGGTAAAGACGTCTCTTATTGTCCCTCCCCATGCGGCCACTCAACGCCTTCTCCAATTAAGCACCTACAATTAGGTCGAAGAAGTAACTGAAGCACAACGAGTAGGACAACTCCCGAGACTAGGTAACACGTACACCGGACGGGCCTTGCTCATTAGACTGGGTTACCCAGCGCCCACCTGCCACCAGACTCGGAGCCCCTGAAGCCCTCGTTGAGAATAATAATAATAATTGGTTTTTGGGGAAAGGAAATGGCGCAGTATCTGTCTCATATATCGTTGGACACCTGAACCGTGCCGTTAGGGAAGGGACAAGGGAGGGAGTGAAAGAAGAAGGGAAGAAGGAGGTGCCGTAGTGGAGGGCTCCGGAATAATTTCGACCACCTGGGAATCTTTAACGTGCACTGGCATCGCACAGCACACGGGCGCCTTAGCGTTTTTCCTCCATAAAAACGCAGCCGCAGCGGTCGGGCTCGAACCCGGGAACTCCGGATCAGTAGTCGAGCGCCCTCGTTGAGAGCGAAGGTCCACGTGGACCGCTCCCGAAGAACATGCCCGCTGACTACAATGCGGGCCGACGGCCGGCCCGAGAACAGGCGCTTCAACGTTCTTTCGTAAGGAACCCGTCCGTACTACACACAGACACGTCAAGTTACCCCGACAAGCCTGTCACAAGCCTGGCCGTCATGAACGACGACGGCCGGGTATTACTAGTGGGCTCCATTCTCTATAGCTCGAGTAGGAGGGCGGAAGAGACAGCCTTCGCATCAGATATATCTCATCCAATACCGAGGAAGAAGGCGTTCAAATCTGCACTATCATCACAGACTCACAAGCCACATGCCGAGCCTTCTCGTCCGGCCTACTGTCTTCCCAAGCATACTAGACCCTACGTCAATGTCAGCAGCTCACACACTACCCGTCATTCGCATCGTTTGGGCAGCAGGACATGCGTCCCGTGCCTTGCTACGAGCTAGTGCATGCGCTCGCCCGCGAGCTGACCACCCGTGCAAGAGGTTGGAGATGCAGAAGATGGCGAGCTACCAACATATGCATAAAACAGCGAGGAAGACGCTCCTATCCTAACACCAACCGCACAGCCATCGCCCTCGCCAGAACCACTCACATACGCACTCACCCTCGAATATTACAGGTAACAAACAGAAACACTTCCCCCGCCGCATAAATCCCTGTCCAGAGCAGACGCCACTGACTGGCGACAGCTTCAAACATGCACCTTTCCGGAACCCTATACCACAAACATCTATTCTTTCCATCGCAGTACCTGCTGTCAGTCTTGCTGCAGCTCTAAACCCACCCTGTATGATTCCGTATGGGTATGCCCCAAAACACAAAGCTGCCCACCCATTCCAAACCCTATATTTTCTCCTCTTAAGAAGCTGCCCTACCCAGCAAGACCAATTACGGCTGATCGAGTAGACACGCGGGATAGAAGCGGCTGCCGTTTTCTTGGACTGAGCACGCCACCCGAGGAGGAATCGACCATCTCTTCACCAGTTCCAAATGACTGGGTTTAAATACATATTTTCTAATCATCATCTTCGCTTATCTCATCAATTCAAGCCTCTTCCAGTTTTTTTTTTTTTTCTGTCGAGGTAAGCCTAGGTGCAACACAAAAGCACTAAGTTTGGCTGAGTGTATACCTGAACTCGTTTCCACTGGTTGCGTCAGAAAGCGGCATAAACGTGCGGCTGAGATTACATTTTTCTTATACCTGGTCCGCTGGATCAGGAAGATCCCTTTCCTTCCTTCCGTGAGACACGTGCGCGACGGAATGGTTGAAGTGCGAATGCGGATGCGGTGTATCCGACTGCTCTTTTCGATCTTTGAGGTTGAGTTTGAAAGCTTGCCTCCGAATCGTGGCCATGTGGCAAAACAAACTTTGGCGTCGAATGCCCTCGTAACGCAGAATACAGAAAATGGAGATCATCTTCCATCCTCCGACATCCAGTCGACGACATTAGCGCGGAAGAACTCAAGGTGGCCAGCTAATTACGCGCAAATAAGGTTGCGCGCGCTCTAGCCAGCCCTCAGACTTCTCCGAAAAACATCCTGTGTGCTAAGCTGTTTGGAAGCTAATGCTGAGCTGAGCTATTTTGGCGCGCTTAGTTTTCAAGCCTACATTGACGCAAGTTAGTTACATTACACCCTGCCTGAACCGCGGCTGTCAACAGTGAAGAAAGCAAGAAGCTGCTGTCACAAGCACGTGAGAGCAGGCGCCGAACTGTACAGACCATTGGGCTGCTTCGTGTGGTAAAACCTCAGGAAACGCACCGGGCAACAAATACTTAGCAAACAACAGAACGCGTGTTTCACGTTAAGTTTTCTTATGTTTCCTGTCCTATTCTGTTCTGTCAAGCCTTGTTGTTTCCAGCCCAAGTCGTTGTATGTCTTTCTCACTGCGCCTTCCCTATGCAGGCCTTTAGGCACGGATTTGTATCTCTAAGCCTACTTGGAGAATTCCCCAGCTGAATGGCTCATTAACCAAGTTTTATAAAATGCAGCTCTGCGGCAAAAAAAAAAAAAAAAACTGGAGGGGCACTTAAGCTCCGGTTTAAGGGTGTGACGCGAGAGCATTAATGGATTAATGCACATATATGCGGAATTGGCCATTCTCTACATTCCTAGATTGCTGGGAGTCCTCGTACAAATGCTGGCGCAGTGGCGCAGCGATTAAGCAATACGCCACTTCCTTCAGGGGGCAGTTGCTGCCACTGGTGGGGCTTGTGAGACCAAGGTTTCTTTTCCCGAGCAGCCTCTCATGACCAATCGTTAAATGAACTGCCACCTGCCACGGTGGGCAGTTTGCTCACAATCCGGTGGACATTTTATCATCAAGTCACAAGGTCGAGCGACCTAGGTGACCCACCTTGGTTGCTTCTATGCAGATTTTTCGCTCATGACGGTGACGATTATAACGCCGGATTTTCAGCTGAACGGAGCCCGTAGTGTTACCGCTTTAATAGCTAGCACATAAAGGATATCAAAAATGTTCGTGTAAAAGTTTATCGGCCTCGTTACTAGCGACAAATCACCCCCAGGTCCATTTTACTATTTAATTCTGCTTTCAGGCTTGAAATCTGAGAGCAGCATCATAGCCAGCACATATGGCTTCACCAACCACGTCAGTTCTGGGAAGATGGTACACGGCATGCCGATATGGCATATGGCATATGGCATATGGCATATGGTATATGGTATATGGTATATGGTATATGGTATATGGTATACGGTATACGGTATATGGTGCAAAGGGTTTAATTTCCCAAACGACACATGGGCTATGAGCGACGCCGTAGCGGAGAGGGCTTCGGATTATATTTCAACCACCTGAGGTCCTCTGATTTACACTGATATCGAGCAGCACTAGAGTACGACACAGATTGACACAGCGCAACGGAACGAGGACGAGAAGAAGAAGAAACAAGAAACACGCGGAGGGCGCTGACGTGTTTCGTAGAAAGTATGAACCAACTAGACCACACCAGAATCCTCATAGAGCACTAGAGTACCTTGCATAATTAAAGAAAGAAACTGCATGTGCCCGACGTGGCTTGCCTGGGGACGTAACATTTCAGTAGGTGATTACGACAATTAAGTGCAGTTTGCCTTAGCCCTTAAAGCTAACCGCGGAGACTAAGTGCTTATGACAGCTTCCCCCCCCCCCCCCCCCCCCCCTGCCGCAATTTTCTGCGCACATTGGTAGCGTAGCTCCTGCTTCTGCTGCGGTCTCCACCGCCTGGAAACTTGAATCCTATGAAGGTTGCGCCACATCTAGACACGTGCTTTCTGAGAATGAGCTAGTGTTTGCTGTCAAAACAGGGCCGCTGCCTAGCGGACACGTTGAGAGTGAGAAAGTAATTTCATGAAAGGAAAGGTGGAGGGGTCGGCCGGCGGTAAGGTGACCCTGGCCTGCTAATGGAGACGTTAATTATACAGCGAGAATGCTGTCATTCCAACGCTTCCAAGAGTAACATTTCGTTGTCTCTAGGAACGAGCGTACAAAGCAACACAGAGCACAGGAATAAGAATTACGACAGGTCAGAGCACTGATAGATTAAGCAACACCTGTTGCTGGGCTAGTTGGTCATTTTCTATGCTTCTAGCATATTCCAAGTATATTCAATGGTTTGCGCGCTGGTTACTACAAGCATGGAAAATAACTAGTCCAACAGCAATTGTTCCGTAATCAGTATTTCCATTATACAACTAGCATTCTCCACGATTCACTGGGCGATATGCGGAGAAGAAAACGTCGACACGAAAGACGATTGAGCTTAGTTGCAAGTTGATAGCGACCAGAAAAGAAACAGTACCTTTTGCACTATGCTGCTTAGCAGCCATCAGGTTGAAACGTATCTGCAATACTTAGGACTCAGAACATGTTTAATCGTCGTTCCTTCGTTATTGCCATTATTTTGATATAAACCGTTTCGTTATAAAGAGGCTGGACTGCATTCCATTTCTAACTGAATACTTATTTTGTTGCGAACGGAAGCCAACACAGACACAGTAAGCGAAACAATCGATTTTACTGAGAGCGAATATTCGGTGCAGTTGTACTCGATATCGCTTAATAAATAAAAAAAATAACGGAAGGCAAAAATACGGACAATTAAGAGGTGACGGGAAGAACATAGCAAGAGCTGTTAAGAAGAAGACCGCACTGGGTGTTAGTATACGATGTACACACGAGATGCTAGCGCGAGCAGGGCCTGCGCGTTCAACGGGGTCGGGATGCCTGCGGCGACAAGCTTCAGCCAGCAGTGGGGACGCAGCGGAGCTGGCCTTTAAAGCGACGACCAGCCCTGATCTCCTTCAGCCGTTAACGCGTCGTTACGGGCAGACGGCACAGCTCAGCCCCTGTGTTCAGGGAGTATCGGCGGGGTGTGTCCAAAATCGCCCCGAGTGAGACATTTTGCCGGTGGCGGCTGAAAGGACGAGTTGCGGCAGAGGATGAAGCCTGCGGGGAGGGATGTCGAAGCGGAGGATAAATCAGGCCGACGGTGGTGGTAGCGGCGCGGCGCTAATCCTGGCTAATCCCGGTGGGCTTCACCGACGCTGCCGGTGACAGGCAGCAGATCCGGGGATTAGCCGGCATCGCTACAGCCTCGCGCGCCCCTTGTCAGGAGCACGGGCCGCTGACGCAGTTTGTAAATGCCAGTGTTGGGGGCGTGAAAGAGAAAACAAATGTGCGGATGTAGTGAGGAAGACAAAACAGACTCCCGCCGGGAGAAAGCCAGTGACTGCACGCGTCTGAGCATGTGTGGCGATAGTGGTGACACGTAGACTTGCGTGGGCAAGCCATTATGAGCGCGTGCTAATCATGTTATCACCTGATATAATCACCAGGTTGCAAAGATAACAAGAGGCGTTTTTTTCTCTTTTCGCTTTCCAGTGCATAACTACATGGCCACAGACCGTTTTCTCAAGCATTCCAGCCCTGAAAAACCGAGCATCAAGACGTGGAAAAGCTTGTGCCTATTAAAAAACCGGTGGGTACCCAGGGACACTGGGGATCGAACCCAGCAACTGCAGCAAGCGAGGTGGATGCTCAAATCACTAGATGGCCACAGCGGTGTAATAAAAGTCACAAGTGGGCCTTACCACACATGGCGGATTCAATCCATCAAGATTTCAGTTGTTAGTTCATCCTCGTGTCCCGTGCTTCCATTCTTCGTAAGCACCACCTCTCGGCTGCTATAAAAACGATAATTATCAGGGGCCCATGCTTATACCAGCGCATGCTTTTACATCTAGCACTGATGTCGCAGTTGAGGAAATACCCCCTGCCCACTTCCGTGAGGCGATCTCAAGATGCAGGATGTATGATGCATTCTGCCAAGGCGGTACAATGCAGTAGGCAAACTCTATGGAAATCTAAAAAAAATCGTAGTGATTTCTTTCAGACTCTGCAGGCGGTTTCTCCGGTATGTACCAGCAGATTTTTCTCTGAATCCATCCTTTTCTGACAGCCCAATGTCGTTTCAACTCTGTATATCCATGAACAATTAGGCTTTATTTGTGGCCATTGAACCATGATTAGTAGTCTCAAACAGCCTCAGTGTGTCGAATGCTTTTAGTCCATACGCTAAACGTTAACTTTACTTTATGCATGCAGGAGTACCTGTAGTTAATTTTTTTTTTCCTTCTAAGGAAAATAAAGGGGAAGGAAAGAGCTTATTCATTCTTTTTGTCAACCCCTATGCAATACAAGAAGGCCTTTAGGGGTATCCGAATGAATAAATAAATCACATATCACGTATTGACGACTCCCGTTGATACTTCTTTGTCTGAGCCGCTTTTGTGCTCGTCACTTCGCGTATTGCATTTGATTTCTTCGTGTGGTATGGCTGCGTTTTCAAATATTTGCGCATATCCTTTTGTTCGACAGCCTTGCGGGCTTCTTTCTACCAGTGCTCGAATAAAAATCAATATTAGCCCTGAAGCGAACAGTTCTGTTTTTATGAGTACGCCTGGGCTGTACCGCGCAACCATGTATTTTTTGTCTTTGCTGCCCCATTTGTAAATTCCATACGAGAAAATTGTATCTGTCCTGAGTAATAAACTAGATTGAGTGAGCTGGTTCCGGCACTACGCTTCCAAGCTCACGTTCATCCGACTGCCGCAGCCTTGAATGTTTTGCCTCTTCTCGCGACCAGCCGGTCGCTCTGCACAAGTTACTCGGTTTCATTGATCGAGTTATTTGCGAAATTCAGAGCGCGGCCACTGCACGTAGCTCGTTTAGTGGCACGGGCAGGAACACTTCCTTTTTCGTCCTTTTTATCGTCCCGCAATAATTTTTGTGCGCAGTTCGTGTGTCCCAACTTATTTTTTTTCCTGTCTTTCGTATTTCAACACGACTTCCGAGTGGGCGCATTTCTGCTGACAGCAACGGCGGTGTCAGCAAAAGCGCGCTGACCACTGAACTTCCTACTAGGTGGCCCGACGTTGGGGGAACTCCTGCGAATTAAGCTGGCTTTGCGGCGTGTCTAACGCCACGAGTACGCGTCAGTTCTTCCTGTAGTACGTCCGTGCTTACCATGAGGAAGCAGTATCGTATGGCGCCTGCCACTCTCCGCGAAATAGGGGAAGAGAGGCGCTACCTCGTGCGTGGGCTCCGTCGGCTGACGATGTGGATATGCGGAGAAGCGTTCCCTCCGCCACCACAAACCCCCCTTTCCCAAAGAGCCGCTGCCCAGACGATTGGTGAGGAGCCGCGTCGTCTTCTTCGCGACAGAAGAGTCGACCCGAGGCGGGTCGCGCGCCCGGGGTCCGCCCGGGAGGAGCTCCGCCTCCGATCCCGCCTCCGCTGCCACTGCCGCCGCGGGTCCAAGATGGCGGCCGGGCCAGGGTTGAGACCCCCTTCTCTCTTCGATCGACCCGCGGCGCGCGCGCCACACACAAAAGCTTGGCCCGGAAATGGAGCACATAAAAGCATCCGGCACCATCGGAAGCGGGGAGGTGCTGGCACCGCAGCGGCCAACCAGCCTGACCCGCAAGGCCTCGCGATGGCGGCGGCGATAAGGAAGACGCTGAGGCTGCAGCCATGGAGGCGGCCGCCGCCGAGCGATTTTTTTTTGGGCTGAGCTCAGAAGCAGCGCCTTTCCAGTTAGACCACGGGCACCGCCGCCACTGGGGAAGACACAATTGGCGGACGTCCTATCTCGTATAGAGAAGTAGGGGAGGGGAAGGTATTTCTTTTTCGCTCTAAGCGCACGCTAAGTGCCCCGACGTCGTTCTGCGAAACGCTGCTCCACTCGGCCACCATCCGCGTTCGGGGGCCCTCTCTAGTTGGCCACGGCGGAAACGCTCGCGTGGCGGCGCTGGCGGCTACGCGCGTTTGGCTATCATTTTCCGATGAAAGTGGAAAGGGAAGGAAAGGAGACCTCGACGTGAGGAAACGGTGAATAATAATTTAATACCGCCGGGGGAAGCCGCTGATTGCCCTTCTTGAAACAAGTATGCAGCTTTACATTGAGAATGGTTGAACCGGTAGGCGTGAAAAAAGGAAGTAGCGCCTCCTTTTCTTTTTTTCATTTCCTTCGATTTTATTCCATTATTTTTTTTTTTTTGTGAGCGGGCGTTGTTTTCAGTGAGGGGAAGCAATGGGCGACTCTAGAGAGCGAGGAAACACTATTTCCGGCTTTAAAGTTCGATCCCATTCACGCTTGAATTTAGAGGAGTTGAAACGGGCAATAATGATGCAGAATGCAGCTTCCCTCCGCACTGCTCCAAGGCCTATAACATTCCACCAGCATAATTAAGCCTTATCGCAGGCGTAATTCAGGAGAAGAGCACTGGCTCAGTGCATCATAACAAACGGTATACGTTGCCTACCATTCCCTGGGGAAACTTTCCTGCTATCGGTAGCCTTTGCAGCCGAAACCAGCATCAGCTATAAACTTTTTTTTATTTACCTTGATGACGCAGACTGTCTTGATTCTGTGAACTTTTTGCTTCTTCTGCCAAAAAATAACTCAGCCTTTATTTTTAAAAAAGCCTTAGCACAAGGGAACGGCATGGGTTCATGTACCGACCATATTTTGTTATATACACTTTATCTGCGTTTTCTGAGCTCTTGCTCCCAACCATGAGGTCTTGATTTTAACCATGTGTAGGCCTTTAGCACTTACTGTCCATACACAACTACACAACAGCATTCTTTTTTTTTATTTGAGTGCATTAACATTGACTAAAACTTAATTCATACATGGTATGGCTGTGTGGTTAATCTTGTGAGGCAAAAGTGCGTAGAATTTCGTACTACGTCAATTTTAGGCATCTGTTTTGGGAAGCGTACAATTTGCGTACGTGATCTGTGTCATGACCAGTATTCCACATATATCGAGAGTGGCACTCTTCAGGGAGCATAAGCGGCAATCAGCGACCGTATGTGCCAGGCCTTCCAACAAACCGACTTCCGCATCCGCTAAACATGACTCAAGCAAACCATAAGAAATGTTTCTTACACCGTGGTCTCAAGCCTCCAGTCGGTAACACAGCTGTGTGCTCTGTGCCGCTCACGCTTCCTAAATACTTCTCCCCGACAGTACTATCGTCATGAAATTAAACGTGAACGGGACAACTGAAGCGACAAAAGGAAAACTGGAAGACTTTTGTTAAGTCATGGTAGTTACTTTCGAGGACAATTAGCCCTTATGGAATACGATGACCACTCCTCGGAGGTCACTGCTAACCTTATTTACATTTTCTTGTCTCCAGCTGTTATCTTTTGACTTTTTCCTTCGAGTTTTAAATGTTCCGTTTGCGTTTCATTTGGCACTGACTTTTCATATTCAACAGAATGGTCCTAATGAGGCTTCGTTGAGTGCAACTATAAGACATCATCTTTTAGAGCTCTCTTTAATGTGAAATCATGATCATCGCAATCCTCTCTGGCTTTCTCCCCGGTTTACCTTTTTTTATAGCCTTTTGACGTACCAGAACAATACTTCGTATTATGAGGAACGGCCTGGGAGAGGACTCCTAATTAATTTGGACCACCTGGGGTCCTTTAACGTGCAAAAACATCGCACAGCGCTCGGGCATGTTTACATTTCGTCTCCACGAAAAAAAAACCCGGCCGCCGGGGTCGGTATCGAACAGTCGGACAGTCGAACGCCGTGACCACTGAACCACAGGACTGGTAGATTTTGCTTTCATTGCCTGAAGCAGATAGCGCAGTATCTAATAAACAGCAATCCGGAAGTGTGACCGTCGGGTGGGTTCTCAAACTTTTTTCCCTCTCTGACTCACGAGGCCGTTGAGGCGTTTTTCCGACTTTGTTGTGTCGCTGTCACACTCAAGCAGGCAGTCGTTAATGGGCCAAATAATGTGGGCCCCCAATCAAAATTCGTCCCGGCAGGCTGGCATTTTTTGGCTATTAACTTTCCCCATTGGTTTTTATGACAGTCTTAACTACTCGATGCGAGCAACGGAAAAACTTTAAGAGAAAGATTTTGCTACGCATCGCAAGAATGGACCATTACAATATACATTTTCATAGCAGTACCGTACAAACTTTCGCAGTTACAGTACAGTTAAAATTTACGTTCAAGAATCTTGGACTTGAAAGCATCAAGAGGTGTTTGTGGTCCTGCGCAATGCGTGGCTGGCACACCAAAAATGGATCTTTTATCTTCGCTCACGTAAGAGCGTTCCTGGTGACAGTTAAAAACCCATCTCGAAAGCGCACTCAAAATTTATGCCATCAGGAGGCTGAAAATCCCGCCTCTACTGATCGTCATCTCGTTTATCTTAATGCTTTCTCGTGCGTCCAAAGGCATGACAGGAGCAGGAAGGAGTGTTTTCAAGCTGGCGCCCCCCGACCGAAAGAGGTCCGTCTCATCGCTACGAGCGCCTCCATGACACCCACCCCCTTGCTCGTTTCCCCTTACTCCCGACACCATCCACTTGAGCTCGGTCATTTTCCACTCCGTGACGGCGTCCCACCCACACCGATTACAACAAGAGCACTCAGCGGGTCTCTTCCACGAGCCTGGAATGGGTGAGGGAACCCGACGTGCAGGCATTCCTTTCAATAGAGAAGCGGCCTCTTATTACACATGCATATATGCGCCATCAGCGCTCAGGAATGACGCGCTTCACCCATTCTGCGTAAAGGAAGGTCGCGCCATGGCTGTGTCGCCTTCATACACCGCAAAAAACAGGGAGCCCAATATCTGGCCGTCCGTGTAATCTGCTGCAATGTGAAATTTGTATGATTTGGAGGTAAGTCGATATTCAGCAGTTGTCGTTGGCGTGCGAAAGGTAAGGCTCAACAGCTTACGCGAAGCCGCCTTCTTTCGGCATTTAAACAAGTGAACTCCGGTATGTTGTGCATGCTCAGTACTGCAAGTGGGCTGGTGCGGTACAGTTGTCGCTGTGAGAGGGAAAATACTGAGTGTTCATCTGGCGGGAACGTTGTGAGAAATTGATTTTTTTCGCAACCAAGTTCCACAATTCCGGTTTTGACTACAGCGCTGCGATAGGATAGGATATCAAAACTTGTAATGTCCAACAGAAAGAGGGTTTCCAGAGGGCTACCCGCCTAGACGACGGCCGAAAGGCCTTAACTTTCAGCGGCGGCTTCGGCCAGTCGGACGAGTTGTAGCTGTGTCGCCGGGTAGGAGCTCAGTAGTAAGGTCTCCCATTGGTCTTTCATCTTTATGCCTCGTCCCTGCCGGGCGGCATTAGGACATTCCCATAGTATGTGGTCCAAGGTGGCCCTAAGTTCGCAGTTTGCGCATTTGTCTGAAAATTGCCCCGGCTACATAAGACTCCAGAGGCTTGGTACCTGGTCAATGATCTGTCCGCTGGAGGAAGCCTAGCTCGTTGCAGACGGTAGTGCTGTGTAATTTCTCAGTGTGCCACCATGCGATCACTGTCTGTGAAGACCACCTCGCTCGGGTCTGCCCGGAAGGAAAAGCCTCGGGAGAAGTCGTGGGCCGTCTCATTACCATGCAGGGATGCATGTGCTGGTGTCCAGACTAGTGTAATTTTCCGGTCGATTACCTGACGGCTTAGAATTGTATTCGTTAGAGGCTAGGCCTGGCCCCTGCTGAAATTTAGTATGGCAACTTTGGAGTCACTGATGATGTACCTCGCTTTTGTGTCTACTCAAGCCAGTGCTATATGACAGCTTCCTCCGCAGTCTCTGGATTACCCAAGAGCATGGAGGAACTTATTTTGAGGAGTTGTTTATTATTGACGACCGCGATGTGAGGCACTCTCTCCGCGCCTTGTGGTTTCTGTCCTCGATGTCAAAATATGTCGTCGTCCATAACTCTCGAGTTATACTTCTGGCCGCCGATAACGGGATTCAGGTGTGTCTTCGTCACCATAACCGTAATAATGGTGAATTTTAATGGCGCAAGGTACTTTCCACGACTCATTTTTCAAGAATTTCTCCCCAGAGGAACCGAGCACTAAGACAGGGGAAAGCTAGAACCCTTTAAAAACCGAGGATACCCGGCGGCACTGGGGTCGAACCTCGTACCTCCCGCATACGAGGAGGATGCTCAAATCACTACGCCACCGCTACGGCGTATCATACCGGAAAGCTCTGGCTGCCATAACTTCTCCTCAGGCGACAATGATGTCTGGAAGTCTTCCTCGACCTTTTTTGCTGCGCTAGTAGTTAGTGGCTTCATCCCTGGGTTTTCCCGGTACATGTATCATGCGCGACCACGTGACCACCCTCTGCCCGATGTCCGTGCAACGCGCCTCGTTCTACCCCCGACGTCGTACCGTGGGGCGCGCGGTCACAGCAGGACGGCACCGGAAGGCTCTCACGAGGACAACCTTCTAAATTCATCTAGTCCTCTTTCGACGGTTTTGATCGTTGCAGGAAACGCAGACGTCAAGAAACGCAAGCAAATCGCCGTCAACGTCATGTCATAGGACTTCACTCTTGAAAACAGTACCACGCCGTCGACAACAATGACACGTGCACTGTATCTTCCGTTTAGTGTGCAGCACAGGGTACAAGTTCTTACGCTCATCAGCAGGCATTGTCTGAAGCCTCCGGAGCCCTGGACTGAGGGTCCACCCACGTGCGCACCAGCCACCATCCTCTTCAATAAACGTTCACTCACTCTGTCCACAAGGTAAACATCATTGCACTGCTAGAACCGTAAACGTCATAGAGGATATAAGCACAGCGGCCAAACGAAAAGATGTCCACCTCGTCGTACAGAGCTGTAGCAGTGTACGGGTTTCCATTAAATTATGAATGCCGGCGCTAGCACTCGCATTCGCAGCATTTTATAGATGGTCACTAGCATTTTTTCTGACTCTTCCCTCTTATTTTATTTTCACCTATGGATGTGCAGAAGGCTTCCCATGTCCCTTCTTGGGCGGATTAATTTACACTTATCAGTGCGTTAATTCTGTTACACAAAGTAGCACGGGCTGATGTCTTTGAGTGATTGTCCGTACCCGTGGAGTATCTGTTACGGGTCCGAGTTGGACTTATTTTTGGAAATGTGGTAGAGAGTTTGAAGGATGCTTCACTTCCGCCACCGTTTGGCCCGGTATTGCACTGCCTCCGGGATCGGCATTGTCTTTAGCTCGTCTTTACTACCCTGCCTTTCAACTCTCCTTCTATCTGCACGTGGTAGCGATTGTGGCTCGGCTTGAGCCAGTGGGCAGGCCTGTGCACTTTCCTTTTCTTTCTTCCTGGCAGCAACAGACAGACAAACAGATGTCTTTAATCTTCTTTCCTGCTATGGGTATATGCCTCGAAAGTACTACTTGACGAAACGTGGACCGGCTTGTGGTCTTGCCTGCGGGGCAGGGTTGGCGCTATACTCACCTCGTGGGCCGACGCGTCGCTCCTGCAGCCGGCCGCCTTTGACCGCTCGCCCCCGCCGCCGCCTCCGGGCCCCGCGGTGCCGCCTGCAACCGAAGGAGAAGCAACCCCGCCGTCAGGCTCAACTGCGCACGCAGGAGATTTATTCGTTGGCAACAATAAAGACAAGACGCGCTTCTGCAGAAGTTAAATGGTTTTTTGGGGGGAAAGGAAATGGCGCAGTATCTGTCTCATATATCGTTGGACACCTGAACCGCGCCGTAAGGGAAGGGATAAAGGAGGGAGTGAAAGAATAAAGAGAGAAATAGGTGCCGTAGTGGAGGGCTCCGGAATAATTTCGACCACCTGGGGATCTTTAACGTGCACTGACATCGCACAGCACACGGAAAATGAAAATTGGTGTTTGGAGAAAGGAAACCACCCGCCGCGGTGGCTCAGTGGTTAGGGCGCTCGGCTACTGATCCGGAGTTCCCGGGTTCGAACCCGACCGCGACGGCTGCGTTTTTATGGAGGAAAAACGCTAAGGCGCCCGTGTGCTGTGCGATGTCAGTGCACGTTAAAGATCCCCAGGTGGTCGAAACTATTCCGGAGCCCTCCACTGCGACACCTCCTTCTTCCTTTCTTCTTTCACTCCCTCCTTTATCCCTTCCCTTACGGCGCGGTTCAGGTGTCCAACGATATATGAGACAGATACTGCGCCATTTCCTTTCCCCAAAACCAATTATATAAAGGGAATGGCGCAGTATCTGTCTCACATATCGGCGGACACCTGATCCGCGCCGTAAGAGAAGGGATAAAGGAGGAACTAAGAGAAGGAAGGAAGAAAAAGTGGGAGGACGCTTAAGCTTCGCCTTCAAGAGTGGAACACGACAGCGTGATGCAGCACTGCCAGGGAGTCCACGGAACGCCATCGCCCGTTAGGCGCGACGCCTTTCCCGTTAGACAAATCGCTCTGCTACGTACGTCCGCTACGTACGGTGAAACGAACGCGTACAGCGGCAAACCCCGTAGAAGCGCTGCCAGGTGCCTGGCTGAAACGCGCGTGACATCGTTCTCGACAAACCCGATGCCACGAACGCCAGCATAGCTTCCGCGCCGAACGAACGGACAGCAAGCCCCAAGCTTCGTGGTGAACGCGCTTTGGATGTGCGCTGCGTTGTTCGCCGCTCACTGCGTGATTCCTGCGTGCCCGCACGGCCCCACTGCTCCCGAACGAGAGATATGTCAGACGCGTCACTTCATTTCCTTTTTTTAATTGGTTTTTGGGGAAAGGAAATGGCGCAGTATCTGTCTCATATATATCGTTGGACACCTGAACCGCGCCGCAAGGGAAGGGATAAGGAAGGGAGTGAAAGAAGAAAGGAAGAAGGAGGTGCCGTAGTGCAGGGCTCCGGAATAATTTCGACCACCTGGGGATCTTTAACGTGCACTGACATCGCACAGCACACGGGCGCCTTAGCGTTTCGCCTCCATCGAAACACTGGCGACGCGGTCTGGTTCGAACCTGGGAACTCTGGCTCAATAGCCGACCGCCCTAACCACTGAGCCACCACGGCGGGTCAGAGGGGAACAGCATGGAGCTTTTTATGGATGCATTAATTTTTACTGAATTTTATTATTATTCTTTTAATTCCAAAGGTAAGCACTATTATTTCTTGGATATTTAATTCCTTTAATTCCTTCCGCAACAAAACGCGGTTCACACGATTACCCGCCGCGATGGCCCAATGCTTAGGGAGCTGGGATATTCGAACCCGGAGTTCCCGGGTTCGAACCCGGCCAGGACAGCCGTGTTTCGATGAAGCCGCAACGCAAAAGGCGTCCGTGTGCTGTGCGCTGTCACTGCACATTAAAGATCCCCAGGTGGTCGAAACTATTCCGGATGCCCGCACTACAGCACCTCTTTCTACCTTTCTTCTTTCACTACCACCTTGCAACCTTCTCTTACGGCGGGGTTCAGATGTCCATGTAAAAGTGTGAGCGTTACTAGGTTCGTCATTTTTTCAAACACCAGTTTTCATTTTTAATGCGAAGTCATTATTAGTTTCATTATAAAGAAAGCCTGCGGGGTGAGTTTGTGTGTGTGTACTCGCAAATGGTAGAAAAATTCCCAGCTATGGCAAGGAAAATAGGATGACGTCATCAAGCGGCCGTATGACACACTGCAAGAAGAGCACCCCCCCCCCCCCCCCCCCCCCCCCCCCCCCCCCCCCCCCCCCCCCCCCCCCCTTCAGACAATCCTATGCATGTCGTTCGTCCAATATACTCGCGACTGGCCGACCTCTATGCCGTGGCAGTTTTCCTGACATTCGCACCAAAAATGGGATACGTGTGCTAGTCACGTGGGTTGCTAGCTTTCGACGGGTATTCGAACCGACGATATACGCACCTCCAATTGTATGCCTTCCCAGGCTTTCGCAGCAGAATTTTCAAGCAACCGTTCGTAGTGCAGCGTTTCCGGGTGGTGTCATAAACGAGTGTGTGTGTTGGTGGTGTCATACATCGCGCCACCGGAAAGGAAGGAAGAAAGGAAGGTGGGGGACATTAAGCTCGGCAGCAGAGGGATTCCGCCGGGCTCTGTGCTACCGCCCTTCGTGTTCAACGTGGCCATGATCAAGCTCCCCAATAAACACGAAGCCATCGAAGGCCTAAACGACAGCATGTATGCATATGACATTACGGTGTGGGTCACTGCCAGTCGGTTGAAGACTGCATAAGAGACAGGGGGCTGAAGTGCTCGCCACAAAAGTCAAAACTAAACTACTGCTGTACCAACAACCCCGAAAGAGGCACGAAGAAGAAGAAACCGCGAATCAACCTCACGGCCAGAGGGCATCCAATTCCCACGGCAGACCATATCAGAGGGTTGGGATTGCTGATCCAGGGAATCTACGAAACGGGGAAACGATAAGGAAGGTAGAGGGCTGCGCTCAACAAACCATGAGGTTAATCAGGAGGATCGCCAATGGACGATCGGGAATTTCACTCCCTCCTTTATCCCTTCCCTTACGGCGCGGTTCAGGTGTCCAACGATATATATGAGACAGATACTGCGCCATTTCCTTTCCCCAAAAACCAATTATTATTGATAAAAGAAGCCAACTTAGGCTAGTCCAGGCCTTAATCATAAGCAGGATCGCCTACGTCGCCCACTACATCAACCTCAAGCTCTGCGAGACGCAGGACATCGAGGGTATCATCCGAAAAAGTGTCAAGCAAGCGCTGGGGCTATCAATCCGCACGCCTAATGAAAAACTAATGGACCTAGACCTTCACAATACGTTAGAGGAAATCGTAGAAGCCTGGCTGGGGTGGCAGTAGGAAAGACTCGCGAGCAACCCCCCCGGCAGACACGTTCTAGCGAAGCTAGCGATCGGCTACAAAGGAGAGCAAGGCGTCAAGGTCAGCCTGCAGCGGAAGGTGAGGACCAGCCTCAAGATCCCCCCACTATAATAATAATAATTCGTTTTGGGAGAAAGGAAATGGCGCAGTATCTGTCTCATATATCGTTGGACACCTGAACCGCACCGTAAGGGAAGGGATAAAGGAGGGAGTGAAAGAAGAAAGTAAGAAAGAGGTACCGTAGTGGAGGGCTCCGGAATAATTTCGACCACCTGGGGATCTTTAACGTGCACTGACATCGCACAGCACACGGGCGCCTTAGCGTTATGCCTCCATAAAAACGCAGCCGCCGCGGTCGGGTTCGGACCCGGGAACTCCGGATCAGTAGTCGAGCGCCGAAGAACATGAATCCGAAACACCACAAGAAGCGGAGAGAAACACCACAAGAAGCGGTTCCGTAGTTCTGAAGCAGCACTTCCAAAACTCAAAGGACGTTGTCTATGTGGACGCCGCCGACTACGGGAACAGCCGAGCGACGGTCGTAGCCGTAGTGAACGCGGATAAGAAACATAGCTTATATCGGTCAGAAGAGACAGGACGGAAACGGCGGAAGAATTCGGGATAGCGCTTGAGATAGCGGGCACAACAGTCAATACCATAGTGTGTGACTCCAAGACAGCGGTGATGAATTACGCTGAAAAAAAAAATCTCTCCTGAAGCGCTAAGAATTCTACATGACTGCCAAGACGACAGGCCGATAAAAATTATCTGGACTTCCGCGCACGCCTCCCTCACTGAGAACGAGGTGTAACAGGAATCGGCTCGAGGCCTTACTATCCGAGCCGGTGTGCCGCCCGGCCCTTTCACGGGACGCGACCGCTTAGCCAGCTACAGGGAGATTACCCAGCACTATAGAATGGGGCGCGCCAAATACCCACCTGCAGACCCCTCGTAGGAGAAAGGTCAGGCAGCAACATGGCGTCGCCTGTAAACAAATTCATATCCTAACCCGGCTGCTTGCAGCCATTACTATCCGGGGTAGTACACTGATAGGTGTAAGTCATGCAAGGACAGGGCTGATCTCAACCATATGATACGGGGATGCCCACAGGAGCCGCCTGAAGGTCGTAATATTAGGACGCTAGAACCATGGGAGCCCCTACTACTCAGCTCTAAACCAGAGACTCAACTACGAATCGTACGACTGCCGAAGATGCTGCCGCGATCAAAGGACTCCAAGCCGCCGTTTAGGCGGGGGGGCTACAGCCCTCCTTGTGACTGTAGGACAAAAAACTTGAGATCACAGCAGAGACTGCATTGGAAAACTGCGAAAGCATTCGCATTTGCCGCGACCGTTGGTGGCTCCTAGTCGAGGCCTTTCTGCACCCACTTACCCACTCCGTTAAGATCCGACCGCGTCTCTTTGATCTCCGATGGTACCACTCGACGATGTGTACTTTTTTATCGCTGTACTCTAATTGGCTATAGGCGTGACATCATCAGACGTATGAATGATGTCACACGCTCATGACGTCAGATGACCTCACTAACTAGCCTCATTGATTAAACTAATCGCTTACCCTAAATAATTATACGTCTTAATTAGTGACATTATTAGTGTCAAAATTAACGTCATTAATCGTGTTTATTATTTTGGGTTTTAATCATTGTCATTTATTGTCGCCATTTCTAATGCCCAGTGGTAATGACCGATGACGAATGACTCGATACTGTTTAATCATTGACTTTATATATTTCACAGCACAACTCTTCAAAGAAGAACGTTATTTTCCAGTGATGTCGGAGGCCCCTACTAACTGCCCCTGGCACGCAGGAACAAGGGGCGGAGGCCGGGGCCTCCGCGGCTAAAGACAGGCGAAGTTACAGGTATTCTTCGCGGCTTCCGTCGCCAGGCGGATAACTTGTTGCTGTTCGGCGGGGGACTCGCTTCGCCGCAAGGCCTCCCAGGCATCTCCACTCTTAAAGGGGCTGTGAAGGGGGCTCTAATAAAGTTGCGGAATGCCTGGGATATTGAAGCACGCCGCTTCACGAATAGTGTCCAGAAAAGATTTTTTAAATGGGCTTTGTATAAGCTGAGTTATCTGTAGTTAAAATTTGAATTTCAGCGTCTTCGCGCCTTTCCCTCTCCTCTCGTAACTTTTTTCACGCTGGAAGGTAGGCGCTCCTTCGCCGACCCACCACTGGGAGCGGAGCTTCCCGACCCGCCGGAGCTAACCGGCTTATTGGACGCGGCCACGGTAGCTGCCTGACGTCTGAAAGAATCTAACCAATGGCCACCTCAAACCTTGTCTACGCAGATGCGGGGGACGAAGGAGGGTGCGAGCATGAAAAAGTCGCAGGGAAGGGCTCGCCAAATTTGACGCGCGATTGCGGGTCGGGTCGTCTGCTGCGTGTAGAAGAGTATTATTTGGCTCTTGTTTTCATGGCAACACAGTGCAGTGATTAAGTGAGCTAATGTGCTCTCCTCGGAAGCCGTTTCAGGGCCCTTTTAATGTTCTTCCTGATGCCTGGGGAGTCAGGATATTGCCAGATTATATGATCAAGAATGCCCCTTTCACAGCAGCTTTTGCATTTATCATCAGGTCTATCTTCTATTCCCGTGAGGAACAACCAGATTGGATTTGCGAAATTCTAAGCTTGCAGGCATCGCCAAACGACAGCCTCCCTGTTGCTTCAAGTTCGGCCCGGTGGTGGCAGATGCCTTCTTCCGACACTGTAGTGCTCGACGATTTCAATGCAGGTTTGCGCGCGCTCATCCAGTCCCCGACAGTCGGGCGGCTCTACGGTTACAAGGAGGTAGAGAGCTCGGGCTAACTCGTGTGCCGCCTCATTGCCTGAGACTGATTCGTGTGCGGTGGTCCGGATTATCGTAATTTTACGGTTAAATTTAGATCATTACTCATGACGTCACCACCTGATGACGTCACATCCGTCGACATATTTTGAGGACACATTCTGCAGACACTTCCGGTACGGACGTGGCCTAGTAATGAGTTTGCATTAATAAAGTTCCATCCATCTTCCAGCGGCGCTGTTGTGGTTTGCACCGAGAGTGGGATAACTATTGCGTCTCTAAGAACGTTTGAAGCGAAAGTTTTACTGGCCGCGAACTCGCGATTTCGCCGTGGCGGTACTTTGAGGAGGCACATGACGTCACAACGCGCGCCTCGCCGCGGATATTTCACTCTCTCTCTCGCTCCCTAGTCAGTACTGCGCGTGCACAACTAATAGCACCGAGCCACAGGTGTTACGCCGCTGCTCAGCGCCGCGCCTTTCCTCAAAATCTAACTTTCAATTTTCTCTTTCTACTTCCCTCCCTCCTTTATCTCTTCTTTTACAGCGGGGTTCGGGTGTCCACCAAGATATGTGAGACGGTTACTGTGCCATTTCCTTTTCTCAAAAACCAAACAAAACAAGTGAGCCGACGGCGTTCATAGAGTTCATTGGCGTTGACAACTTTGCAAAGGCCGTTCATTTTCACGAAAGAAAAGGCGCACAACCGGCTCCGTGGGTCAGTGGAAACTTAATCTCACTTTCATGTACGCCCGCCGCGGTGGCTCAGTGGTTAGGGCGCTAGACTACTGATCCGGAGTTCCCGGGTTCGAACCCGACCGCGGCGGCTGCGTTTTTATGGAGGAAAAACGCTAAGGCGCCCGTGTGCTGTGCGATGTCAGTGCACGTTAAAGATCCCCAGGTGGTCGAAATTATTCCGGAACCCTCCACTACGGCACCTCTTCTTCCTTTCTTCTTTCACTCCCTCCTTTATCCCTTCCCTTACGGCGCGGTTCAGGTGTCCAACGATATATGAGACAGATACTGCGCCATTTCCTTTCCCCCAAAAACCAATTATTATTATTATTATTTCATGTACGTGGCGTTGGTGTCCGACTGCAAAAGCCTGCTTTTATTGCGTTCCGCACGCTGGATAGGCAGCGCGCCCTCCCTGCCACACTGGGAGGTGGCACGCAGTTAATGGTTGATCGCGAGAGATTGAGCACCAAATGAACGCTGCGGCCTAGCTATTGCTGCAGTGCCGCATGTCAGTCACAACGCTGTCAGCGCTAATGCATTCAGGCCATATCTCTCTCTAACCACCGCCACTTGTATCAAAGCACGAGTGAGGCGTCCGCATATCCAGGGAGCCAGTTATGCGCCCTTCCTTTCCTCAAAGCCATCGCCATCTAGAACATTGTCAACGTCAACGCCAATGAACACAGTGAACGCCGACATCTTTCGCTTTGTATATCCTGAATTAGCTGAGCTAATCCACATTAATTTTTAGGAACATTGTAAACCATTTATACCCATTTCAGTTAAGAGTCACTGTATTTTTTCACGGCTTCGATTAAGGATGACAGTGATTTAGACTAGAAGTCTCCCGCAGCAAGTGGGGTTTACTGCTAATTTACCATGTGCTGCAATATTATCAGAAAATAATGGAAATATTTTGAAGGAGTTGCCTTCCTGTCCAATCCACATGCCGACATCCGGCAGAATAGCGTGCCAATGGCTGCAAACTTCGACTGCGAAGTTTCGAACTGTGAAAATGAAGGGGCGCTTACGTGTCTATGGAGAACGAATGAAAAGAATGTAAACTCTTAACCGTGCAAATTGTTTCTTATTTTTGTCCACTTCGGTATAAGCATGAGGCGCATTACTGTCAAGACCACGAATACGAGGCATGACCTGGTATATGCATATTTTGCGCGAAGACTACACGCCTGACGTTATAAAATAAGAAGGTGGCAAAGTGTACAAGAGAGGGAAAGCTCCAGGCTGCTTGCCAACGTTTCGACAAGATGTCTTCGGCACAGAAAAGCGGTCATAGTTGCGGGGTTTAAATACGGCACCTCTTTATCCCTTCCCTTACGCTGCGGTTCAGGCGTAGCGCCATTTCCCTTCCCCAAAAACCAATTTATTTTAATAATAATTGATTTTCGGGGAAAAGAAATGGCGCAGTATCTGTACCATATATCGTTGGACACCTGAACCGCGCCGTAAGGGAAGGGATAAAGGAGGGAGTGAAAGAAGAAAGGAAGAGAGAGGTGCCATTGTGGAGGACTCCGGAATAATTTCGACCACCTGGGTGTCTTAACGTGCACTTACATCGCACAGAACACGGGCGCATTAGCGTTTTGCCTCCATAAAAATGCAGCCACCGCGGCGGGCCACCGCGGCCTTCAAATTTCATTTTCGATCGGTTGAGGTGTCCACCGAGATGCCAAGATTGTGAGCTACTGCTACTGTGCCCTTTCCTTTCATCAAAAGTTTTTTTTTTTTCCCAAAGCGCAATCTATCCTCCCCCTATCCTCTCTTCCATTCCCCTCACCTTTTTCATTTCATTTCTCCATTATGCTTGCTATCCTTTATTTCCGCTGCCCCAGCTCAGGTGTTTCAGTATCGATGACAGATGCCGGGGCTAACAAAAAGCTTTCCTTCCTTTTTATTAATATTTTAATCAACCACTACACACACACACATGCATTCCTCCACGTAAGCAGACAAGTGTCCTGAGAATTTTGTAGGTTGAGTTACACTAGGCTACCAGTCGAGCATTTCGCGGTACAGGCGAGACGCTAGTTGCGCGCATGCGCTACCATGGTACATGCGGGAGGCCAGTTGTGCCCATGCGCCGTTAACATGGAAATCGGGGAGGAGGAGTGGGGGCGCCGCGCGCTTTGTTGTTTCCCTCCCTCCTTTATCCTTTCCTTTACGGCGCGGTTCGGGTGTCCACCGAGATGTGAGCATGGTACATGCGGCAGGCCAGTCGTGCGCATGCGCCGTTACCATGGCAACCGGGGAGGAGGAGTAAGTGCGCCACGTGCTTCGTCGTTTCCCTCCCTCCTTTATCCTTTCCTTTACGGCGCGGTTCGGGTGTCCACCGATATGTGAGGCGGTTACTGCGCTTTGCGCGCTCGCGGCGCCATCTGGCATGACATCACACCACACGGCTCGCCGCCGCCGTTTGGTATGACGTCACTTCGCGTTCATCACCCGAACCACGCGTCGTCGCTTCCGCATCATTCCGTATAGAAAGCGATGATGTAATCGGCGGCTGTAGCACAGCGCTTGATATGCATGCACAAAAGGAGAGTCCAGCCGCTGCTAAACGGCGGTATAGACAAGATAACATTAACTCTTACGACCCGGAGGTTGTCGCCTGGCAGTTGGCTACTCAACAAACAGAGAATGAGCATCAGAAGGCGAAGAAAACAGCAGATACACCCAAACAGAGAGAGGAACGCCTTGCCAAACGGAGACGCCACACTGCCGAGCGTAATAGACGCCGCATAGCCGCAAAGATGGTCTATGGAAGGCGTCAGTCAACGGCAACCAACCGAAGAGGATGTGAAGGTCCGTCGTGTTACTTATCACACCATCCGAGTTTCCGAAAGTGCATCTGCGACCCGGACATTTCAAGCGGACATGTCTCTCATGGCTAAACTTAAAGTGCCAACAACAAGCTCAGCCAGGGAAACGTACCTCCCGCTACTTATATGCTGGCATAGCGGAGCTAAGCCACTGCCAATTTTTTCATGACCATAACTTTTCGCCTACACCGTGATGTTGTACACATGCGTTTTGAAAATTTTAAATTGGTTTTTGAGGAAAGTAAATGGTGCAATAATTGCAACCATATAGGTGGACACCCGAAATATGCCGTAAGGGAAGGGAGGAAGTTGAGAGCGAAAGAAGGAAAAGGTGCCTAGTGGAGGGCTCCGGAATAATTCGTCCACGTGTGGAATCTTCAACGTCCACTGGCATCGCATAGCGCATGGAGCCTTTGCGTTTCCCTTTCCTCAAAACCAATTCTCATTTGCTCCACCGAAACGCGGAAGCCACGGCCGGGTTCGAACCCGGCAACCCCGGCTCTTGTCGAGCGCTCTAACCACTGAGCCACCGCGGAGGGTTTCGGCGTTCTGACATCCTCCAAATTTCGTGCTCAGCATGGTGTACTGCGAGCGCCGGCTTTTGTGCCAATAGGTCATGCAATGTCTTTGCATTAATAATGCACAGCGCATATGCTACTAAATAAGGACTGATTTGTAACTCATTTACAAACTACCAAGATGTAGGGACTGTTTCACGACGGAGTAAATTTCTCAGAAAACTGCTTTTCACGCAAAAGGGGAATAGGAATATTAGTGGTATATGAGGAGCGCAAAAACGGCACAAGGGACAAAGAAAGACGGACAACACAGGCCAGAGGTTCGTCGCACACAGTATAAACGCAGCTGAACCGCTCGGCAGTTTCGCTGCTCCACTTTCTTAATGCGAAAGCAACATACGGCTCATCGAAATTGAAAACTGGTTTTTGAGGAAAGGAAACAGCGCAATATCTGTCTGACATCTCGGTGGACACTTGAACCGCGCCGTAAAAAGGGATAAGGGAAGGAGAGAATAAAGGAAGAAATGGGTGCCATAGTGGTCTACGCAATAATTTCGGACAGCGGGGGGGGGGGATCTTTAGCGTGCACTGACATCGCACAGCTCACGGGTGCCATAGGGTTTCGCCTCCACTGAAACGCGGCATCGGCAACGAAAATCGGTGGCATTGACCAGCAGCGCAGCGGTGGCTTATTGGTTAGGGGGTCGGCTACTGAGCCGTAGTACCCGAGATCTATTCCGACCGCGGCGGCCGCGTTGCTAGGCAACGGCGGATCAAGGTCGTTCGTCCGCCAGCGCATACGGCATACGGCGCGACCAGCCGAAATGGCTCGCTGGCTGGCGTATAGTAAAGCTTTCGCTTTAAAAATGCCTGCTACTGTGCGTGTGTCAGTACGGCTATCTATGGAAACCGCCAGTCGCTCGACCGCAAAAGTAGCCAGGGAGGTGCAGCTTTGCGCTTTCGACCAGGGTTAACCAGAGCTAAACCACCAGTAAATTTTAAGAGCGTTAGCTTTTATTCATCATGCTTCTTAATTTCATGGGGTCTGCTACACCCGCCGCGGTGGCTCAGTGGTTAGAGCGCTCGGCTACTGATCCGGAGTTCCCGGGTTCGAACCCGAACACGGCGGCTGCGTTTTTATGGAGGCAAAACGCTAAGGCGGCCCGTGTGCTGTGCGATGTCAGTGCCCTCCGCTACGGCATCTCAATCTCGCTTTCGCTTTGTGTATCTTGGATTAGCTGGGCCAATCCACATTAATTTTTTTTGATGATGTTGGTACGGCAGTGGGGAGAGGCTTGAGCCCCCTCTTTTATCCCTTCCCTTACAGCGCAGTTCTGGTGTCCAACGATATATGAGACAGATACTGCGCCATTTCCTTTCCCCAAAAACCAATTATTATTTTTATTGATCATGCTGATGAAGAAGGTTCCGTAGTGGTAGGCTAATAATTTCGACCACTGGGGGATCTTTAACGATCACTCACGTCGCACACCGCACGGGCGCCTTTTCCATTTGGTTGGCTTTTGGGGAAAGGAAATGGCGCAATATGTGTGTCATATGTCGGCGGACACCTGAACCACGCCGTAAGGGAAGGGATAAAGGAAGGACTGGCAGAAGAAAGGAAGAGGTGCCGCAGTGGAGGGCTCGGGATTAATTTCGACCGCCTGGAGATCTTTAACGTGCACTGACATCGCACTGCACACGGGCGTCTTTGTGTTTTGCCACCATCGAAACGCGGCCGCCACATTAGGGTTCAAAGCCGGGTGTACTCCGGCTGAGTAGACAAGCGCCTTAACCACTGAGCCACCGCGGTACATATTCACGGTTGGCCAGTTGCGCAAACGTGACTTTTCAAGAGCGCCTTGTGCCTTGCACATGAAGTGCTGTGCATTCGAGGACTGTACCGGATCGCGATTCGTTCCACTAGAATAGAGAAAACGTTTAATGCATAGAAGAAATCGCAGTTAGTTGGGTGGGTCCTATTTTCAGGAGCCCATTTGCTTGTGTCGCCGCTCAAGCCCGGTTCACCATCGAAAGCTGGTCTTCCGAAAGTCAGCTGGACACCGTCGCCTCCCTATTCCTCAGTTGTTGAGTTATGGATTCTCGCAATATCCGGATTGTTCTAGCATGGCCATAACACGTGGTATTAGTTAGCCACCTAATAACACAAGGCGCAATGCGTAGCGTACGACTTGGTTGATATAAGCTTCTGATTGCATTTTTCTTGGGATGACCTCTTGCTCGCCGTTTAGATACTTGTGCGGTTCGTCGTACACTTGCCTTGCTAAGCTCAAATTTTGGAGTAATTCCCTGTAGTTTAGTAACCCTTCTGATTTATTATGTCCCTGCGAATGGTGGGGAACCCGGGGTAATAGCCCGTGGGCAGCGGCGTGAGTGCTTTCGTTTCCAGCATCCGTAGTGTTCTGGAGTCCATATGACTATGGATTTAAAGTCTGTACTTTTTCCTCTGGTGTAATTTCGACATGCAGTCTAGAAGTCCCCAATTACACAAGAGACCTTCAGGGAAAGCATCGCCAAAGCACTTGCCGCCTCCTCCGGCTGGGAGATTTCTAGGCATTGAATTGATGCCATATAACTAAATTCCCATGCGCATCCATGCATGCTAGGGTTGATATCCCACTGACCGGTCCTGCCGCGTCAACGTAAATTGCCTCTTCCATCTCGCCCCATGTTCTCCAGATGGAGTTCACACTAGCCTTTCTTCTTATGAAAATCTGGGTGCGTATTTCTCGGAACGGGCTGCACCGCGATATTGATTCTATGCTGGTCTTCCAAGTCCTCGCTGACCTCCGTAGACCAAATTATTTGGAGCCCTGGTCTATCCACTACGTCCCCTTCTACCTGCCTTCCTGATAGCTGTATCCTCTGCGAACTCGAATGGCCTTTAATAATTCCGTTTACAACATTGTGAATACCCATGTGTGGTAGTCTTTCTAATCCTGGGTTGACCGGGATACTAAGTGCTCTTTTATATAGTTTGCGTATTAGAACGTCCAAATTGCTCTCAATTTTCTTCGTTTCCAGATATGGTGCTGTGTAAGCGATCCTGCTCACAATAAAAGCCTGTATTAACTTTATGGTGTCTTAATCTATAAGTGCATGCTTGTGGTTTTATGTTCTACTAATATTTTTCGCCACTTACTCAGTTGTTGCTTGCAATTGCCTAATCACTTCCACGTTGTTACCCTTGTTACCTACTAACAGACGTAAGACGTAAGATTTTCGCAAGTGGTACCTCTTGAATTTGCAGTTCACCCCACAAATACTATAACAGGGTCAAACTTCCCTCTCTTCTTAAATATCAGTAACTCCGATGTGTTGGTGCGCACCGGAGTGCATAACTTTTGGTGCATTCCTGCACGGTATCCGCTGCACATTGTAGTCTTTCCTACATGCTCTCACTTGACCCTTCGGAGAGGGTGGTGGTGGTGAAAACATTTATATAATCATAAAGGTATGGTTAAGGGTCGCGACACTCAACGGCGGCGCCGGCTGCCTCGCTTCCGTGGATTCCTTGGTGACCTGGAGGCCAAACGAGAGACAGGTGCGCGGGATCCGAGTTTCGGCTACAATTTTGTATATGCGATAAGCCAGTGGAGTAGCCCACCCTTGCTCGACGTTTCGTTTCGACAATCCCCTCGCGAGTCTTTGATTATGCATTTGCAGGAGGAGTCGGAGGCTGCCGGGGCGATGGCAACCTCTTCCGCGTGAAATGCTGATGGGCCTTGAAATTAAGGGCGTCTACTGTTGTGCCCTCGTGGACGACCGCGGCCATGTGACATCCTCTGGGGTCCGGGCCGGAAGCGTCCACGTAGAAGACACCTGGTTTCCTCCCAGATTGACGGTCCAAGGCTACCGCCCGCGCCAGGCGAATGCCATTAAGGTCCTCTTTGGACATGTTGCTGGGAGAGGCCGCACGTGGAGGGCGCGTCTCCAGTGTACGGGAAGGCGGCATCTCTCCCGTGTATTGGGTGTGCTGGATGTGAAGTCGGGGCTGATGTTGAAGAGCAAAGGGGATTGCGATGTGCTCCTACTTCCCACTCTCGCGTACTCTGACCACTTATCCGACACAGAGCCTAACTATTTAGATTAGTGCTTTCAGTGGTCGTGAACATTTTGAGACAAGGGCTACATCCATTGTTTTCCATCATTAACTTCTTTGAAAGGTCAAGTACGCATTTTAAACAGGCAAGCTGAATACAGCAATAGCAACCGGCTATTTGGATGTGGACAGTTGAAATCCGAATAACAGCCCTTAACCGCCGGCAAGCTTCCTTCAAAGGCGTCCGCACCAGGACTGGACCTGAGGTGAAATCTTTCAAAATGCTACCTGTATTTCCGCGGCATTACTGGCATATATTCTAAAATGGTAATAGACTGCGCTAGCTGCGTGGTTATTCTAATTATAAATCATACACCGCGAGAAACTTCAGGCCCAAAGAGAGATAACGTTGATTTGTTCGAGGTTCCATGCTAGAAGTAGGACGAGAAGTTTGAGGTTACGGAGACGGTAAAGGCGCAGTAACTCTCTCCCTTCGCGATGAAAACCGGAGCCGCACTGTGAGGGATAGAAGGATTGAAAATGAAGGTGGAAACCACCTCGACAGACGACCTGGTATGATTGGCTGCATTGACCAGAAAAAAACAGGGGTCAAGCAATTAAGTCCATACCCTACAATCCTGGACAAAATCATTTTTAAACGGTAAAGAGTTTATGAGCAGTTTTTTCTCGTATTGTAAGTTTCCATTATAACAAACATTATAACCGCATATCTTTCATATATTGTAACTTTTCACTACAATTGAAAATTGTTTTGGGGGAAAAGAAATGGCGCAGTATCTGTCGCACATCTCGGCCGACACCTGAACCGCGTCGTAAGGAAAGGGATACGAGAGGAATGTAAATGGCACAGTAACTGTCTTACGTATCTTGGTGGACGCTCGAACCGAGTAGTAAGGAAGGGGTAGAGGAAGTGGTGGTGGTGGTAGTGGTTTTATTAAAAATAATAGTAAAAAGGAAGGAAAAGATTTTTGCTAGCCCCGGCATCTGCCATCGATACTGAAGCACCTGAGCTGGGGCAGCGGAAATAAAGGACAGCAGGCAGAATGGAGAAATGAAATGAAAGAGGTGAGGGGACAGGAAGAGAGGATAGGGGGAGAAGTAATATGTACAAACTATTTACACAATAAGTAATAATAATAAATTGTTTTTGGAGACAGCAAATGGCGCAGTTTGTCTCATATATCGTTGGACACTTGAACCGCGCCGTAAGGGAAAGGATAAAGGAGGGAGCTCAGGCCTCTCCCCACTGTCGTACCAACATCATAAAAATTTTATGTCGGCAATGTCAGTGCACGTTAAAGATCCCCAGGTGGTCGAAATTATTCCGGAGCCCTCCACTACGGCACCGCTCTCTTCCTTTCCTCTTTCACTCCCTCCTTTGTCCCTTCCCTTACGGCGCGGTTCAGGTGTCCAACGATATATGAGACAGATACTGCGCCATTTCCTTTCCCCCAAAACCAATTATTATTATTATTGTTATTGTTATTATGTCAGTGCACATTAAAGATCCCCAGGTGAACGAAATTATTCCAAAGCCCTCCACCGTGGCATCCCTTTCTCTCTTTTTTCACTTCCTCTACACAATTACTTATTGTGTAGAGGAAGTGAAAAAAGAGAGAAAGGGATGCCACGGTGGAGGGCTTTGGAATAATTTCGTTCACCTGGGGATCTTTAATGTGCACTGACATAATAACAATAACAATAATAATAATAATTGGTTTTGGGGGAAAGGAAATGGCGCAGTATCTGTCTCATATATCGTTGGACACCTGAACCGCGCCGTAAGGGAAGGGACAAAGGAGGGAGTGAAAGAGGAAAGGAAGAGAGCGGTGCCGTAGTGGAGGGCTCCGGAATAATTTCGACCACCTGGGGATCTTTAACGTGCACTGACATTGCCGACATAAAATTTTTATGATGTTGGTACGACAGTGGGGAGAGGCCTGAGCTCCCTCCTTTATCCTTTCCCTTACGGCGCGGTTCAAGTGTCCAACGATATATGAGACAAACTGCGCCATTTGCTGTCTCCAAAAACAATTTATTATTATTATTATTATTATTATTATTATTATTATTATTATTATTATTATTATTATTATTATTATTATTATTATTATTATTATTATTATTATTATTATTATTATTATTATTATTATTGATGATGATGATGATGATGATGATGATTATGATGATGATGACGACGACGATGAAAAAGGTTCCGTAGTGGCAGGCTAATAATTTCGACCACCTGGGGTTCTTTAACGTCCACTCACGTCGCACACCACACGGCCGCCTTTTGGCGTTTGTTTGGCTGTTGGGGAAAGGAAATGGCACATATGTGTCACATATCGGCGCACACCTGAACCACGCCGTAAGGAAAGGGATAAAGGAGGGACTGAGAGAAGAAAGGAAGAAAGAGGTGCAGCAGTAGAGGGCTCGGGATTAATTTCGATCACCTGGGTACCTTTAACGTGCACTGACATCGCATTGCAGACGGGCCCAGCCGCCGAGTTCGGGTTCGAAGCCGGATGTACTCCGGCTCAGTAGACAAGCGCCTTAAGCACTGATCCACCGCGGTATACAAAATCACAGTTCGCCAGTTGTTCAAACGTGACTTTTCAAGAGCGCCTTGCGCCTTGCACATGAAGTGCTGTGCATTCGAGGATTAATAATAATAATAATAATAATTGGTTTTTGGGAAAGAAAATGGCGCAGTATCTGTCTCATATATCGTTGGACACCTGAACCGCGCAGTAAGGAAAGGAATAAAGGAGGGAATGAAAGAAGAAAGAGAGAGAGAGGTGCCGTAGTGGAGGGCTCCGGAATAATTTCGACCACCTGGGGATCTTTGACGTGCACTGACATCGCACAGCACACGGGCGCCTTAGCGTTTTGCCTCCATAAAAACGCAGCCGCCGCGGTCGAGTTTGAACCCGGGAACTCCGGATCAGTAGTCGAGCGCCCTAACCACTGAGCCACCGCGGCGGGTTTTCGAGGATTGTTCCGGATCGCGATTTGCTCCACTAGAATAGAGCGTTAAAGATCCCCAGCTGGTCGAAATTATTCCGGAGCATTCCACTACAGGCACCTCTTTCTTCTTTCACTCCCTCATTTATCCCTTCCTTTACGGCGCGGTTCAGGTGTCCAACGATATATGAGAGATACTGCACCATTTCCTTTCCCCAAAAACCAATTATTATTGTTATCATTCCACTAGAATAGGAAAAACGTTTAATGCAGAGAAGAAATCGCAGTTAGTTGGGTGGGTGCTAATTTCAGGAGCCCATTTGGTTGTGCCGCAACTCCAGCCCGGTTCACCACCGAAAGCTGGTCTTCCGAATATCTGCTGGACCGCCTCCCTAGTCCTCAGTTGTTGGGTTATGGATTCTCGCAATATCAGGATTGCTCTAGCATGGCCATAACACGTGGTATTAGTTAGCCACCTAATAACACAAGGCGCAATGCATAGCGTACGACTTGGTTTATATAAGCTTCTGATTGCATTTTCCTTGGGATGACCTCTTGCTCGCCGTTTAGATACTTGTGCTGTTCGTCGTACACTTGCCTTGCTAAGCTCAAATTTTGGAGTAATTCCCTGTAGCTTAGTAACCCTTCTGATTTATTATGTCCCTGCGAATGGTGGGGAACCCGGGGTAATAGCCCGTGGGCAGCGGCGTGAGTGCTTTCGTTTCCAGCATCCGTAGTGTTCTGGAGTCCATATGACTATGGATTTAAAGTCTGTACTTTTTCCTCTGGTGTAATTTCGACATGCAGTCTAGGAGTCCCCAATTACACAAGAGACCTTCAGGGAAAGCATCGCCAAAGCACTTGCCGCCTCCTCCGGCTGGGAGATTTCTAGGCATTGAATTGATGCCATATTAACTAAATTCCCATGCGCATCCATGCATGCTAGGGTCGATATCCCACTGACCGGTCCTGCCGCGTCAACGTAAATTGCCTCTTCCATCTCGCCCCATGTTCTCCAGATGGAGTTCACACTAGCCTTTCTTCTTATGAAAATCTGGGTGCGTATTTCTCGGAACGGGCTGCACCGCGATATTGATTCTATGCTGGTCTTCCAAGTCCTCTCTGAACTCCGTAGACCAAATTATTGGGAGCCGTAGTCTATTCACTACGTCCCCTCCTACCTGCGTTCCTGATAGCCGTATCCTCTGCGAACTCGAATGGCCTTTAACAATTTCGTCTACAGCATTGTGAATGCCCATGTGTGGTAGTCTTTCTAATCCTGTGTTGATCGGGATACCAAGTGCTCGTTTATATAGTTTGCGTATTAGAACGTCCAAATTGCTCTCAATTTTCTTCGTTTCCAAATACGGTGCTGTGTAAGCGATCCTGCTCACAATAAAAGCCTGTATTAACTTTATGGTGTCTTATTCTATAAGTGCATGCCTGTGGTTTCATGTTCTACTAATATTTTTCGCCACTTACTCAGTTGTTGCTTGCAATTGCCTAATCACTTCCACGTTGTTACCCTTGTTACCTACTAACAGACGTAAGACGTAAGATTTTCGCAAGTGGTACCTCTTGAATTTGCACTTCACCCCACAAATACTATAACAGGGTCAAACTTCCCTCTCTTCTCAAATATCAGTAACTCCGATGTGTTGGTGCGCACCGGAGTGCATAACTTTTGGTGCATTCCTGCACGGTATCCGCTGCACATTGTAGTCTTTCCTACATGCTCTCACTTGACCCTTCGGAGAGGGTGGTGGTGGTGAAAACATTTATGTAATCAGGAAATGTCCGGACCTCGTAGAGTATCTGTTACAGGTTCAATTGGACTTATTTTTGGAAATGTTGCGGAGAGTTTGAAGGATGCTTCACTTCCGCCACCGGTGTGCCCGGTATTGCACTGCCTCCGGGATTGGCCTTGTCTTTAGCGCGTCTTTACTATCCTGTCTTTCTATCCCATCTTTCAACTCTCCTACTATCTGCACGTGGTAGCGGTTGTGGCTCGGCTTGAGGCAGTGAGCAGGCCTGTGCAGTTTCCTTTCTTTTCTTCCTGGCAACAACTTCTCTCTCTCTCTCTCTCTCTTTATGTAATCATAAAGGGATGGTTAAGGGTCGCGACACTCAACGGCGGCGCCGGCTGCCTCGTTTCCATGGATGCCTTGGTGACGTGGAGGCCAAACGAGAGACAGGTGCGCGGGATCTGAGTTTCGGCTACGATATTGGTGTATGCCATAAGCCAGTGGAGTAGCCCACCCTTGCTCGACGTTTCGACAATCCCCTCGCGAGTCTCTGATTATGCATTTGCAGGAGGAGTCGGAGGCTGCCAGGGCGATGGCAACCTCTTCCGCGTGAATTGCTGACTGGGCCTTGAAATTAAGGGCGTCTACTGTTTTGCCCTCTTGGACGACCGCGGCCGTGTACCATCCCCTGGGGTCCGGGCCGGAGGCGTCCACGTAGAATACTCCTGGTTTCCTCCCAGAATGACGGTCCAAGGCTTCCGCCGGCGCCAGGCGAATGCCATTAAGGTCCTCTTTGGACATGTTGCTGGGAGAGGCCGCACGTGGAGGGCGCGTCTCCAGTGTACGGGAAGGCGGCATCTCTCCCGTGTATTGGGTGTGCTGGATGTGAAGTCGGGGCTGATGTTGAAGAGCAAAGGGGATTGCGATGTGCTCCTACTTCCCACTCTCGCGTACTCTGACCACTTATCCGACACAGAGCCTAACTATTTAGATTAGTGCTTTCAGTGGTCGTGAACATTTTGAGACAAGGGCTCCATCCATTGTTTTCCATCATTAACTTCTTTGAAAGGTCAAGTACGCATTTTAAACAGGCAAGCTGAATACAGCAATAGCAACCGGCTATTTGGATGTGGACAGTTGAAATCCGAATAACAGCCCTTAACCGCCGGTAAGCTTCCTTCAAAGGCGTCCGCACCTGGACTGGACCTGAGGTGAAACCTTTCAAAATGCTACCTGTATTTCCGCGGCATTACTGGCATATATTCTAAAATGGTAATAGACTGCGCTAGCTGCGTGGTTATTCTAATTATAAATCATACACCGCGAGAAACTTCAGGCCCAAAGAGAGATAACGTTGATTTGTTCGAGGTTCCATGCTAGAAGTAGGACGAGAAGTTTGAGGTTACAGAGACGGTAAAGGCGCAGTAACTCTCTCCTTTCGTGATGGAAGCCTGAGCCGCAGCGTGAGGGATAGAAGGATTGAAAATGAAGGTGGAAACCACCTCGACAGACGACCTGGTATGATTGGCTGCATTGACCAGAAAAAAACAGGGGTCAAGCAATTAAGTCCATATTCTACAATCCTGGACAAAATCATTTTTAAACGGTAAAGAGTTTATGAGCAGTTTTTTCTGGTATTGTAAGTTTCCATTACAAGAAACATCATAACCGCAGATCTTTCATATATTGTAACTTTTCACTACCATTGAAAATTGTTTTGTGGGAAAAAGAAATGGCGCAGTATTTGTCGCACATCTCTGCCGACACCTGAACTGCGCCGTAAGGAAAGGGGTACGAGAGGAAAGTAAATGGCACAGTAACTGTCTTATGTATCTTGGTGGACGCTCGAACCGAGTAGTAAGGAAGGGGTAGAGGAAGTGAAAAAAAGAGAGAAAGCGATGCCACGGTGGAGGGCGTTGAAATAATTTCGTTCACCTGGGGATCATTAACGTGCACTGAAATAATAATAATAATAATAATAATAATAATAATAATAATAATAATAATATTAATAATAATAATAATAATATTATTAATAATAATAATAATTGGTGTTTTGGGGGAAAGGAAATGGCGCAGTATCTGTCTCATATATCGCTGCACACCTGAACCGCGCCGTAAGGGAAGGAATCAAGGAGGGAGTGAAAGAGGAAAGGAAGAGAGAGGTGCCGTAGTGGAGGGCTCCGGAATAATTTCGACCACCTGGGGATCTTTAACGTGCACTGACATCGCACAGCACACGGGCGCCTTAGCGTTTTTCCTCCATAAAAACGCAGCCGCCGCGGTCGGGTTCGAACCCGGGAACTCCGGATCAGTAGCCGAGCGCCCTAACCACTGAGCCACCGCGGCAGGTCACTTTCCTCCTGACGCTCCACCTTCCACGGTCGACACCCGTCGGCTCGTTCCCGTGACAACCACTGTCATGTTGCGCATTCCTCCGACCGCGTCAAAACATGCTGCGTCCACGGTAGCCGCCCTCGGGTTATTCCCGTATAGCTGCCATCATCCGCCATCTTTCTCATCTTCCTTAAATGTGCAGAGGGGATTTCCCTCTCTCCACTTTTCGCTTGCCGACCGTGGCAGGTTGAGGAGTTACCCGATATTTGTGCGCTAATGCTGCGGCATTAAAATAAATGCACTTCAATGGACTATGCGCAATCCAAGGCTGGGCATTGCCGCGCCCATCTTTCATGTCCTGCCCAGTGCTAGACGACATGCAAGCGCCCCTGTTCAGCCCCTCCTTTTCTTTCCTTATCGGTGCAGTTGAAAGTGCACACCAAGCGAGACAATCCGCCTTTTTCATTTTCCTGTGCTGCCACCTCGCGTACAACGCTGGAAGCTCACTGGTAGGGTACTGCGCGCCCAACCCGGCCGGACTGAGTGCCGCTGCGGAGCACGTTTTGTTGGAATCTGTCGACGATGGCGTGTCCTGGGCAGCACCTGGTACCTGGAGGATTTCTAGGATTGACTGATGGCTGTGTGCGAAGTCCGAGGCAGGCTGCAGTGCCCACCGAAGAGCAAATTCTTCAGTATCTCCGATCATCCGGCATGTGATGCGAACACCAGCTGAGCAAGGGCCGCCGCTTCAGAGATGAAGGCTACATTCGGAACATAATGTTCAGTGAAATATCCCCGAACAGTGAGGTTGGCGTTTTCCGCTGTATATGCCTGCCATCCATGAAAGGTGGATACTACATCGTGCACGCCGCAGTACAGAAAACGACTGGGGACAACAGTTTCCACAAGCAATCGTTGTGATCAAGCGCTGTAGAATATCTACACGAGCTATAAAAGCACAAGCGTACTCGCAACAAAGCAGCTCTGTTAGCATTTCACTGTATTTTCCCACAGCACACCGCTGCATAAATTAAACAAGCATGCGCGTCCATAAAGACGAGCGCGAGAGGCGCACATTGAGTCATTCCGGCGATACCACGCAGCGCTATTCATCATGGATATGATGCGAACGCACGCATAACGCAGCTTCTTCTTCTGCCTCTTAATACATGGCACATACCCACACGGAGAGATTGGCCAGGGTGTAGTGGCATAAACAAGGAAATGACAAAATTTTAGCAGCGTGCGTGAATGCTCTCGTAGCTTCTTTTTCGTTGCCCGCTCCATCGCGCGTTGACAGCGGCTCACAGCACTTGCCCATTCGGCCTTCTTGCTTGAGAAAGCAAAAATCGTCGGAACGAAGTCTGGGTGCCGCGGTGACATTCGAGGCCTTCCTGCCCATGAATAAAACACTTCGTGATAGACTGCACACATTTAAACACAGTACCTCGTCCGTATCTGTCACAAAGTGATTCCCGCACAGTATTGACGTGCTTGATGGTGCCCAAAGGCGGCCACGATCGTCGAGCCGACGAACTGCTTTTATCCACTCTTCGCGTCGAAGGCTGTCCCGGGAAGCCCTCGGAAAGCGAAAAAATCCGAGTTTGCTTCCCTTTACATATTGGGCATTGCAGCCGTATGCAACATATTTCGTAGGTATCGCCAAATGCGTCGCGCTGAACGCCCGACTGATGCAGCAACGCACCCCGCGTAGGAAGCCGGTTTATTTACACTTCCACGGCCGGTCTCGAGTGGAGCGCGCGACCCTTCCAATATGTTTCGCGACACCGCCGCCAGGGGATGGGCGCATGCGCAGTCGCGTCGTAAATAGGCGGATTACTCCACCTTTCTGTCATTCATCAACCAACCTACCTTTCTACCTTAGCGCCGGACACCCATGAGCAAATTCTGAAGAGTTTACCGTGTAAATTCTAAACACACTAAATGTTTTTTTAGTGGGGTGGGGGGGGGGGGGGGGGGGTGATCAAATAGAAGCAACTGCTAACGCCCATGGCATCTCATATGCTATTAGCGGCAACACTGGGTGAGAAAATTTTGCTAATTCCACTGTGCCACCAGCATACCGAAAAAGATCAGAATTTATAAGCGTCACTTTCAAAAGCGCGCAAGCACACTGGAGCAGGTACAAGCTGCAATAATGCTTTCTCTATATCTTCTATCAATGTTCTTTGATTCCACAAGCTTCCCCAGTTTCCAAATAATAATAATAATTGGTTTTGGAGGGAAAGGAAATGGCGCAGTATCTGTCTCATATATCGTTGGACACCTGAACCGCGCCGTAAGGGAAGGGTAAAGGAGGGAGTGAAAGAAGAAAGGAAGAGAGAGGTGCCGTAGTGGAGGGCTCCGGAATAATTTCGACCCAGGTGGTCGAATAAAGCGCAGCTTCCTGGATTTCGCACACATGACCGCTAGAGGTCGCAAAGCGCAAGGGGAATTGATTAAACAGACATTACCGGGACTAATATATGCGGACGATATAGTGATAATGGCTGACAACAAGGAAGACCTGCAGAAGTTGTTAGACATATGCAGTACAGAGGGAGATAGATTAGGCTTCAAGTATAGTATGGAAAAATCTGCAGTCATGACATTTAATGAAGAGGGCGGCGAGCATAGAATACAGGAGTTCGTGCTAAAGGTAGTGAATGAGTACAAGTATCTTGGGGTGTGGATAAATAACAGTGTTGAGTATCTGACAGAGCATGAAAAATATGTAATGAATAAAGCTAGTAGGAATGCAGCTGTCATGAAAAATAGGGCACTGTGGAATTACAATAGGTATGAGGTGGTAAGAGGGATCTGGAAAGGGGTGATGGTCTCTAGCCTGACCTTCGGGAATGCGGTCCTGTGTATGAGGCCAGATGTTCAAGCAAGGCTGGAAATTAGGCAACGGGGAGTAGGGAGGTTAGCTTTGGGAGCACATGGCAATACACCAAATCAGGGGGTACAGGGTGATATGGGATGGGCGTCTTTCGAGAGCAGAGAGGCTAGCAGTAAGATAGCATTTGAGGAACGATTGAGAAGGATGGAGGAAAAGCGGTGGGCTAGGAAAGTTTTCAGATACCTGTATATAAAGAATGTTGACACGAAATGGAGAAAGCGAACTAGAAAATTGACAAGAAAATATCTGGACAGCAGTAAGGGGGCAAATCAGCAATTATCGGTTAAGAAAAAGGTTAAAGGAACAGAGAGAGCTTTGTGGAAAACAGGGATGCTGACGAAATCGGCACTAGAAACATACCGGACCTTTAAACAGGAAATTGTCAAAGAAAATATCTATGATAATTGTAGGGGAAGTTCTTTGTTGTTTGAGGCCAGGACTGGAGTTTTGCGGACTAAGAAGTATAGAGTCAGGTACCAGGAGATAGACACTTTGTGCATTGCGTGCGGAGAGGAGGAGGAAACGGCTGAACACTTGATACTTTTCTGTAAAGGGCTTCACCCTACAGTGGAAGGCAGCGGGGCTGACTTACCCAAGGCATTGGGGTTTAGGGATAGTGAAGGGAAAGTGGATTTTAAGAGGTTAGAAGTAACCAAGCGAAGGTTATCTGATTGGTGGCTAAAAGCAAGACAGGAGTAAAATTTCACAAGACATGGCTAGGTGGCTTGAGCCACCGCCCGATGTAAAGGGTTCAGCCGTATCCATCCATCCATCCATCCACGGCGAAGGCTAGTTCCCGTTGTATCTTTTACTTGTTGAATGTTTCTTTTTTTTTTTTCCCGTGCGCTCAGGTCATGTAGGCGATGGAGTACGTAGGTTTAATCTGCGAGCCTTCAAATGAGTTTCAGTGCTACAGTTCAAATGCGTTCCATCCAGGATCAACCGTCATAACGAGAGCATTGCGCATTTGAAGACATTTTAAAGAAATACTTTCCGGTCTGTCTTCTTAAATTCTAATGTAAATGCTTCTTTGGCCACCACAGCACATTGACTGCGTTTGTCCTTTCGTGCACTCACTGTGACACCGTGTTACCAATCAACGGCAGTGGCGTCATTGGAAAGTACTTAGCCGTCCATCTGAGTTTGTTAAGTACCCGCCACGCTTGCGAATAAAAAAGTAAGGAATGAAGTAAGGACCGCTTATAAAAACAACCGATTTGGTACACCAAGATTATCTGCGATTCCCACTTTCGCCATCTAGTGTTGCTTAGTGGCAGCTGCTCCGTAACTCAATAGCAGTCCTTTCCTTTTGTTTTTTCGTATGTGACAAATTTTCAGCATGGAAACATACGTATTCATCATACCTGTTTAAATATTCACTGCCTATTGTTTGTGGTACAGCCAGTTCTGTCACAGATAAGCACAGAATTAAACTTATTTTACAGTCGCATCTCGACGACCTACAGGCCATTTAGCTTCAGCCAAGTTACAATTTATTGCTCAGTCATGTTTTTAACTTTTTATACTACACTTGAACCTGCAACTAAGTTTTCCTTTTTCCGGAAATTATTTCTCTCAGTCACCTTCGGCGCCCAGAGAAAAAGAAAACAGCACCAGTAAATCCCTGTGAACTTCTGTACGCGTTAATCTAATTTCAAACACATCTAGCTACTCTTAATGCGGTCTATGCTTGCTTATAGAAGTGGAGATCACGTCATAATGCCTTTGTTTTCGGCCGCTTGAACTTACTTTTCCAAGAAAGTGGGACCCTTTTGCTTTGCAAAGTGGAGAAGCTAGTGGAATCAAAGAACATCGATAGAGGATATAGAGAAAGCACTACTGCAGCTTGTGACTTATTTTTCCTAGAAAGCGGGACCGTAATTACGGTACGGTATGCAAATATGGGGAACAGAAAACTTTAAGTCGAAGACTAAATATTTTTCTTCAAACTTACAAGTGTAAGCCTCAACACGACCTTCGAAGCGGAAATGGCGGTTCCTTTGCCTCATTGTCTTCTCATTACTTACTGAGGGCTGTGCTCCTGGCCCCATCTTGAGCCACGATCATGCGCACAATGTCAAATGCGCGCGGCAAAGCGCTTCGCGAAGCGGTGTCCCATTCCAGGAGAAGGCATCAGCGGCCAGCCAGAGCCTAAGCCGGAGCCCAAGCCGGGGGGGAGAAGCCTGTGGGAGGAGGGGTTGGTCGCTGATTTACGGGCGACCCCGGCGGCGCCCAGGGAGCAGGTAGGCGTGATTCAGCGCCAAATTTGTGTGCCCCGGGCCGCCCCCATTGAGCCTGTCAGCGCACGCCGATAAATGACGCGATAAATTGGCCGCCGCCGATAAATGAGCCCCCGGGACCGCGCGGTCGGTCAGCGGACAATGGCGCTGTCAGCACTGATGGAGGGGGAGGGGGCGGTGAGCCGCCGGCCGGTCACGTGACCAGCCCGGGCCCCACGCGCTTATCGCCCCTCTTCAAAAGGGTTGTCCATTTTCCCCGGCGTGACCAACGCCGCGATGCAGGAGCCTCCTCGTCGTGCCTGTTGTTCCCCGGGGCCTTTTTTTTTTTAGTATCTTTTGTTTTCCGCAGAAACAGTGAAACAGGGCAATAACAGCGCCTCTCGATACGGCCTTCAAAGCGGCGCGGTGGCTTCATTGGGAAAAAGAAGCGCTTTGCCAGCTTCGCCGGGTCTCCAACACCATCGCATCGACTGGGCGCACGGCGTCAGTCGGGGTGCAGATACTCCCCCCCCCCCCCCCCCTCTCCCTTTCCCGATGCCTTGGCGCGCGCGTGGCCTGCTCGGAAACCTTGGGCGGACACTGGGGACATTTATTACGGGCCCAATTCCGAAGGTGGGTCCGAGACTGCCGCTTCGCACCCAGATCTCCCGATCGGAAAAGTAGCGTGGCTCGTGTACATTGGGTGCGACAGTCGGAGCCATCTATACCGGAGCCACAGCTCAGGGTGCCGCCGCGCAGACATTCGTTTCCACGATGTGGCGTCCCACGCGTACGGGAGCTCCTGTCGTCTTCATTGTCTCCCATCATAGCTTTCAATCCAGCCGATCTCTCTTCTCTTCTCGCTTCTTTCTCCGGAATCTTATACGCCATAACGAGATTTCTCTCTTCTTTGTTTTCTCTTTAATTTGTTGCGCAAGTTCTCTTTCTCCCTGCTTGTCGTCCTTCGCCCTGCGCTACGCAGGTGTTCATTCTTCGAAGAGAGTAGCAGCGAACCCAGCGCCGTCAATGAGTAGCGTTGACGAATTCTGCATCACTGCCGAGATAAGGATAAAAGTGCCAGGGGCGGATATAAGTGGAGGGAAGTGCGATCTCCTCACCCCTCTCCCCCCCTGCCCCCCCTCCCCCCCCCCCCCGCCAACGATGAACACTGAACTACATGTTTTTCAAAGAAAAAAAGTAAAATAAATACATAGTCCCGATGGGGCCGTCTCCCTGCCCCGCTGAACACCACCTCCAAAAGTGACCCAAAAACCCGCCCCTGTCAAGTGCATGCAAATATGTATCTTGCCACTGAGCTCATTTTCATTCAAAACTTGCAAGCGGGATGCCCTTGAAGACTAAGCGAAAAGAATGGGGAAGTGAAATTCTAGTGGACAAGAACTTAAAGTGGCTGTTTTATTGCGACACCTCTATCTACATCATTAGCCCCACGTAACATATCAGAACCAGCAAGTGAAGATAAAATATAAAAAGCCAGTCACGTCATTAGCACAACAAAGAACATACAATGCGAGGTTGCGTTCGAACACTCTGAAGCACCTTGAAGTGTACTAAGCTTGTTGAGAAAACCGCCAAGTGCCGAGAATTTTTGGGAGGCTGAATCGTCGTCCCTGACGTTTGTTAATGCTGACCTTGTGCATGATGTCCGGTTCATGCTACGCAGGGTACCTAGATTAGAGCTCACTGCTGTTCAGCTCCAATCGGCACTAAACGCTCTCCGGAAGCAGCAGTGCATGCTTCTTTTCTTGAGCCGAAAGCACGTAGAGGAAGGGACGGGAAAGTGCTGGCCTAGGGGCCCTTTACGACGCGCCGCTCGGCCTTGACCGGTGCTTTCGACTGTCGTCAAGAGGCACTCCGCGGGAATTGATGAAGTACCGAGCACGTAGCCATGTGACTACCTCGTGCAGACGGTAAAGCTCACCGCGAAAAAAATTCCCAGTTTCGTCGCCTCCCCTCGGGATGACAAAACGGCAGCGACAGCTGTATCGCACGCCCAACGAGAACATATTTTTTTTTAAGTTCTCCTAGATCACAGCGACACAAAGAGCCCAAATTTACCTGGATCACATTGTTAATGGGCAATCCGTGCCCAGAGAAACTTCCGGTTACTATCTGTGACAGCTACTGCAAACCCCGCGCCCATTTCACCCTGATAATACCCCCGAAATGGATCATTTTGATTACCACGTTTCGCAAGAACTCGATCACTGTGTCTGTAATCTTCCCACATCTTCATTAAACCAACGTTCCTTCTCAACCTTATCTGCCGCTGTAATCTTCGACCCTGACCGCCATCGTTTATCCTGTTCTTGATGTGATAGCATTAGAATCCTTAGAGGACCAAAATGCGTCGTCGGTGATAAAACTCGCTCATTGGCTGGAGGGAAGCGACTCCACCAGACCGGAGGCAACGTCACTTCCTGCAAAAGCATCAACAGCTGCTAATGCTGCTGCATCGCAAACACATTATGGAATTAGGTGTCCCTATGAATTTTTTTTTATTATTATGAAGGTATCTATGAAGAGAGAGCGTCTTCACGGTGATGAAATCGCCAGACAGGCATACCTCGGATGGAACAGGCACTTCTGTACGGCATGCAACCAGAACACCATTTTTCTCGATTCTTATGCTATCAGTTCAGTTTGTATGATACGACACGTACGTTCCCTATGTCTCCGGGAGAACCTGGAACGTGCCCGATATTTGAAGAAATCGTGGTCGCACCGCAGATTACCTAAATGTGTCTTCACCGTTGACAACAAAGTCATGCGGCAAAGCGCAACTTATGAACACGGGCGTGAACTCTGAAGTGCGGTGTTTCGGAGTCGAAACCTTCGTTCGACTTCACCACTCCATCTAAAACCAGTTTAGAGACGAAAAACAAATTCCGAAAGCATATGACATGAATCCCTTAAAGAAAAAATTGGACAGAACTTGGAAAGGGATAACGGAAATGTTTAGTGCAGCGACACAATAGCCTATCAGCGCAGAAAATAGCAATGATGACTGTAAATTCGTCAACATTATACTGCCACAAACTGAATTGAAACCACCGAACAAAGATGTCTCAACACTTGGCGGAAGGCAGACGGCACTATGTCATCAAAAACAATGATCTGGGCTGGGAAAAGAAAAGAAACTCCTATGAGAACACTTCGGCAACGTCACACCACGTTGCCTATAGAAGACTTCCCCGATCTTAAAGTGGTGCCTGTTCGCGAAACTGTTAGCTGTTCAGTGTCGACGGGCTCGGAAGACGAAGCACACCTCTCAATAGCTCTTTCTATATCCTTCGATCTTGCACTTCGGAGTGAAGCTGTTTGGCAGCTGCTGCCGAAGAACCGACACCGCTTTTTCTTTCTGATATTTTTCTTCTTCCTTTCTTCCTTTCTTTTTTCCTTTTTCTCTGCGACAGCTTGAAGTTCGAGCGTAGCTGAGGTAGTTGAAGTAAGCCATTTGAGGTGAGCCTCCACGCACGAAGGCAGAAGGAGGGCGCTTAATGGAGCAGCGACAGAAGAGGAGGCAGAACCCCGGCTCCCCGAGCACACGCACTTTTTTTTTTCCTTCAGGTCTTCTTTTTCTCCTTGACGTCTCCGTGTATATAAACAGAAGTGCGGCAGCTCAAAAGCAGACCGGAGTACCTTTTTCACGCCAGAAGCTGCAGTAAGCCGAATGGACTTAATCAAGATAGAGGTTCAGGCTGTGGTTAGTTCAACAAAAACTTCGAGTGACAGCACAAAAAGACGAAAAGAAAAATCGAAGAACACAATTTCATACCAGAACCCTACCTCGGGCCACAGATGGAGTGATGCCTCTGAAAAGAGCCTCTTTTCATCAGCCACTACATTCTCCCGGCTACGCTGTAGGTACACACTTAAAGTATTCACACGCCGCAAAATTTGCTCTTCAGCCGTGTAGTGAAGCACTTATAGCACTCCTTAAGCTGTAAACCTCCGCAAGTCGAGGAAAACCATCGTCATCACTATAAGGCTAAAAAATCACAACACGTGGCCTGAAAAGTTTTGATCAAGACTGTACAAGCGCTCGCAGCATTTTGAAGCGACCATTCGATGAGAGCGCTCAAGCCAACAGGGCCAGCCGAGTTGTCAGGTTGCTCAACAAACTAAATAAATTGCATTTCTTTACGAAATTTCACGTTTTTTTTAACACATTTATAAGTCGGTCAGTCACCTTATCGCAACTATACTGTCGCGACTATCTGCAAGGCGCAGTGGGCTTCCGGTAAAAAATAACCAACGACCATCCTAAAGATGCTGCGAATGGTGGCGCTAGCGTTGGTAATCGCAAGTTAAGGGCGAAGCATAAGCAGCTAAATAGGCAGACTTCTCCCAAATAAGAAGTGGGCCCCACTAATTTGCACGGTTAAATCACCAACACGTTAGACCTTTGAATTTACATCTATTTGTGTATCATGTACCTATTTCTATCCTCCCACATAAAACTTATCTCCACGAGCATGGAACTCAAGCGAAAAGGAAATTATCCACAAAATGCGGAAGGGACAGAACGGAATATCATAACTTATATGAAGTTGTTATTCGACCGGTCACGCTGAAACGCAAGACACCTGTTTGTAGCGCTTGTTACAAAGACCTCAGGGTAGACAAACATTCCTTAAAATGTGAGCAATTCTTTACGGATGTACAATCAATGCTGTATCCTTCGTCTAGTGGTGGTTTTATTTGGTTTCCCTTACATTTCATTGTATCAAGCCTTATGTAACTTTGTTTATTTTTTCTGCTATAAGGTTAGAGCAAAATAAACAAGATGAGTTTTTTATTATGTGTATTATGGTAACATGACATGCCAAGTGCTTGAGTAGCATTGCAGTGAGTAAAATATGCACCAATGTATGTCCAATAGTGTTATTTGTTGTTTTATTATTGCTTGTAATATGTGAGCTGGACTACGCCCAATGAGAATGTCTACAGCATATGTATAAGTGATCTCTGCTTTTAATCCGGACACCTTTAATTGTTCAATGAGATGGTGTATGTTAGCGCCCTTCAACCTATCAAATATAAGGGCAGCAACCTTCGTAAAAGTGCTAATCAGCAGCTTTTTGTTCCTTGCCCTCGCATTTTTATTCTCGTGTAAAAAATGCGAAATAAATTGAATTTAAATTGAATTGAATTGATGGTCATCAGTATAGGTGATCTAATAGATGCTCATCCAGTGGCTTTTGGGGAAATACCTAGGCATGACAAATTTAAGGAAATGAACAGCGTCAACATTCATCAGAGCACAGCCATACGACTTCAAAGAAAAGCTACAGAGCTTCCTGAACTATTCGTAGTTGAGCAAAAAACTTATTCGAGAATAGAGTAAGTTTCTGGGCTAGTTGCTTCATAATGCGCACTGGTAGAACCAGAGAAACAGGCACAGAACAAGTGCAAGGAGGCACACATACCAGCGGTATTGAGTGTGTGCCTTCTTGTCCTTGTCATGCGTCTGTTTCGCTGGTTCCACCATTGCGCATTATTAGAGAAAGCAGTGTAACTTTGCTCTGTAACCGTACGACTGCATTCAGGTGGGCTGTAATCAGCAGCACTTCCATAAATGATAGCCAGCGCTGATGATGCATCAACGTGCAGGAAGCACAGTCCTTACATCATCTATTCATCACTTTTCTGGTGTAGGCGGACGCTGTTGACGCAGGTCAACCGGAGAGCACTGCATGCAAGAGGCCTTTGTACCGGGACATAGAGACCGACTGCGGATGTTGCTGTTGACGATCAATTTGTACGGCGCTTGTTCGCACATCACCCTTCCGCACGCTTGGATTCAGCGGCAAGGCAGCACCCCAATCGGAGCACCGCATTAGAAGGCACGGCGCACGCGACGATTCCGCGGAGTCTCCGGATGCTCCTTTATCGGCGACGGATGGGGCCCGTAATTGGCGTCCCTTCCTTCCTGCGCGCACCCGAGGGTGGAGCCCGAGGAAAAGGCGCTCCCCGCAGACAGTATACCGACGCTTGCTTAGGCAACTCCAAGCAGTCTACGCTGTCTCTTTCCGCAGGATTCATAGACTCCGTCATTAATGACCATTATCATCATCGTCGTCGTCGCCACACCACACGACTCTCGGTTGTCCTCGAATACGTTGCCTTCCTTCTCCATATCATGCATTTGAAACGTGAAGAACTGCCAGGCTAATCGAGGCTGTGTAGGTGCTTGAGTTAAAGCTGCTAACTTGTGAGTAGCCACACGGTTTTTTTTTTTTATGCGCAGCAGATACATCACCATGGGCATGTACCTGCTGGGGTGTGAAAGTTCGGTGTTGTAACTCCATTCGTAACCGCATTTTTGCAGATCGAATGTGCGATTCCAGTGCACGTTAAAGATCCCCAGGTGGTCGAAATTAATCCGGAGCCCTCCACTACGGCACCTCTTTTTTTCTTTATTAACTCCTACCCGCCGCGGTGGCTCAGTGGTTAAGGCACTCGGCTACAGATCCTGAGTTCCCGGGTTCGAACCCTACCGCGGCGGCTGCGTTTTTATGGAGGCATAACGCTAAGGCGCCAGTGTGCTGTGCGATGTCAGTGCACGTTAAAGATCCCCAGGTGGACGACATTATTCCGGAGTCCTCCACTACGGCACCTCTTTCTTCATTTCTTCTTTCACTCCCTCCTTTATGCCTTCCCTTATGGCGCGGTTCAGGTGTCCGCCGATATATGAGACAGATACTGCGCCATATCCTTTCCCAAAAAACCAAAATTATTTCACTCCCTCCTTTATCCCTTCCCTTACGGCGCGGTTCGGGTGTCCAACGATATATGAGACAGATACTGCGCCATTTCCTTTCCCCAAAAACCAATTATTATTATTCAGGTCGAATGACGACGTAGTTGTATTTCGCAGCGTCAGAAGCGGAATTCTTCATGTCCCCCGAGCGTTTTGGCCAAGAATCCCGCGTTTACATAATCGTGCTGAAATGTAAATGCTTAGATTATTCGGAAACCAAACTTCTGGTTTTCTGAGAGAGACAAGTGATTTAATAATATCAGTAGATTTCCAAGAGGGTCGAATATGGTAAAAAAAAAAAAGAATCTAAGACCTGAAACAAAGATCTCAATTTAAATGAAACAAGAATACAGTAAAATTTAACAAGGAGACCCACACGGAGCTCCTTTTTGGGAATAACAAATTGGGACAATACTAGGCGTGCTGGAAAAACACAGAAACGACACGAGAGTGCAACGCGCAATTTCGAGGCTCGACAGCGTTTTCGGAAAAGTAATAAATCGAGTAAGCGCGTGCACTACCAAAAAGTAACGCAAAGAAATCTTCCCACTTCCTTGGGTTCCAGTTATCAAACAGAGCGTAGAGGGCTGTCAGCTTGAAATGCTCATATAGGAAACGTTTTCAGTGAACAGAAACCTGAAGTCGGAGATGCCGTTACTTCAGCTAAACAATCCGAAACTCATCCTCCTCTTAATTCCTTGACTTCAAGTTGGCTGTTTTTCAGCGCAAGGTGCACACATATGTATTGCATGTGTCAGGACAGAGGTGTTAGTTAAACATAGAGGCACATCTCAGACGTATATTATGCCAGGTGACGCGCTATTGGTGCTTCCTGCCACAACCGTAGTGAGACGTGTCGGTAGTTCTCTACACAGCGCCGGCCTTTGATGTAACTGTGAGCTGAAAATAAGATGATGCAGAGATAAACTTTGATAACTGCATTTATAGCGCGCCGTCGAAGTAAAGCGGGGCTTACAGTGTGCGTGAAAAAAAATCCACGTTACTAGAAGCATTCCGTGCAGACAAGCCTAGGACACGAGATAAGCAGTGATTTCTCCAGTAACATAAAAGGATCAGCAAATGATTATGAAGAAATTAATCAAGTGTAGCCTAAACGAATACTGCATGCTATTAGCACGACATACGCGGAGGCTAATTTGCAATTAGTCTGAGTACGCATGGATGCAACATGGCGAAGCCCAGGGTGGGGAAATAGGCAAATGGTGTGTCCTTTCTGGACCGCTCTGCCCTAGCCACAGATAACAGTAGTACTTGCACGTCGCCTACCCGATGGCCGCTCGTGATAGAGCGCATTTCCTTTACACGATGGTTTTGCCATTGCTTTAGGCTGGGTTCCGCTTATTATAGCCGCGCCTCCCACCGCACTCGAAACGCGGGGGATGCGTAGAGACGGCGGCAAGAAAAAGAAAGAGGAAGACGGGGAAACAGCAGAGTCAAAGGCCGCGTTACATCTGCGCCGATAACGCGTGCGGAAGCCCGGCGAGGGACGAAGCAGGAAGTTCATTATAGCCATCGCACGCGGACGGGAGGGACCCATGGTGTTGGCAGCAGCAGCATCAGCCAACGACGCTTTCAACACCACTCGACCGCCGGCAGTGCACGCAAGGCTTCGGACCCGGACAGTGTCGCCACACAGCCGATGCCGATGCACCTCGGGCTGCTCTTCGACCGGATGCAGAGCCGGATACAATGAGCGAAAAGGCCGATTCAGTTGCGAGGAAAGAAGAAACACGAAGGATAGTTGAAAGCTGCGCGACGTGTCTTCTACAGTCAGCATATTTATTTATTTATTTACTTTAGTTTACTTTACAAAAGACAGAGGGCAAGTGCAACTAACTGCAAGTACACGAACTTAAAAGGAAATTCGAACACAGCACCGATCATTCTGATCACGCCAATGTTCCATTTTCTTAGTGGAGCCAGTGCTGTCTATTCGAGACAAAGGTCAACCATTCCAGTCAGTTATGAATCGAGGGTAAAGGGAATGCTTAAATTCGTTAAGGTGTTCTGAGGCTTGGTTGAGAACAGTTGGTGGCGAGAGTTAATGGAGAATACCTCAGTAATTTGAGATTCGCTGATGGCATTGCCTTTCTTAGTTACTCAGGAGATGGTTATGGTTTAGGGGGTTTAACGTACCAAAGCGAGTCAGGCTATGAGGGACGCCGTATTGAAGGACTTCGGGAAATTTCGACCACCTGAGGTTCTTTAACGTGCACTGACATCGCAGAGTACACTCAGGAGATGGAGTGCAAAGAATGAACAATGAGTTAGGCAGAGCAGAATGGTGGGTCTAAAAGTTAACATCCACAAAACCAAATTAATAATCAACACTCTCGCAAGGAAACAGCAGTTCACAATTGCTAGCGAGGTGTTGTTAGCGGAAAGGGAATATGTCTACTTAGGGCAAGTAGTGACCGCTAGTCAGAATCATGAGAGGGAAATAACTGGAAGAATAAGAATGGGCTGGAGCGCATATGGCAGGTTCTCTCAGGTCATGAATAGCAGTTTACCAATATCCCTCAAGAGAAATGTACACAACAGCTGTAACTTACCGGTGCTCACCTATGGGGCAGAAACATGGAGGCTAACGAAAAGGGTTCAGCATAAGTTAAGGACAACGCCGCGAGTTATGGAAAGAGAAATGATAGGCGTAACGTTAAGAGACCGGAAGCGGGCAGAGTTGGTGAGGGAACATACGCGTGTTAATGACATCCTGGTCAAAATCAAGAGGAAGAAATGGGCTTGGCCAGGAAATGTAATGCGAAGGCAAGATAACTGCTGCAACCCCACTGCAACGGCCCACTGCAAGCCTTCCTTTGCCCTGCAGTGGACGAAGTCAGGCTGACGATGATGATGCAATTCGTTAGTTGAGGCGGCGAATGGGGTTAGTGAGTCCCAATGACGACGACCCGTAAACCGCGTCGTAAACGGTAAACATGACACGTCACAAACAGGATTTCTTCTGTTCAGCTACAAGGAAGATGTTCTGAGGCGGCGCGTTGCCTTCCTCAGCTCAGCTGAGGCATGCCGATCTTAATGTTCCCAGGACCAGAGCCACAATATAAGATTGCTGAGTGGAACCAAAGTGGCTCTTGCCAAATGTGGCTCTTCAGTCTGTCTCTTGCCTCATTGACTGTGCGATCTCATCGGAGCTAGAGGGAACGCATTGTATAGGAATGTAGTAATCTTACGTATTCTAGCAACTCAGACAATGCACCGGCAGGAAACGGAAGGACGGGACCGTGAATTGCATTATTGCTGTTTGTCCCTTGTATGCTTACGACAGTAGAGCGTTAGCAGCTTCCGTGGCTCGTTTTGACACCAGGCTACTATCAGCGGGCCTAATACTCGTCGCTTGGCAGGAGGCTTGGAAACCTCTATAGGCAGTTTGGGCGTCGCTGTGATTTTTGAACAGCATGGGTCTCGACCCAGGGCTATGATCAGGGAAATTGATGACGCGATTAAAAATAATCGCATAGCCCTTTTTTTCCCATCGTCACCCCTCGAACGCTCTTTCTCTCTCTCGCACCCTTCCCCGGTGAATATTAGCACATTAGAAAAAAAAAATTTTCAGGACGACCTCTCTGCCTTTCTTTTTAAATAAACCTCTCTTTCTATCTCATTTTCTGCTTAAGTCTATTTCGCACCTAGCGTTGTCCACCTCACAACATGTCTCTACTGTCCTGCGCCCTTTCCAGTGAGACAGGCAAAATGCCACACGAAATTTAACCGCTAATCTTAAGCTTAAAATTAGAAGTTACTGTCTGTCATCAGCTTCTTTCTCCACATTTGCTCTTCAGAACGAGGACGGGCATTTGTGAAACAACGGTGCGATGCGAGGAGTCATATTCCTCTACTAGCCTATATTGCTTCAAACATGCTGGTCCGTATGCTCTGCCATTACGCGCGCTTCTGATCAGTTTACGGTACCTTAGTTTAAGCAGCAACTTACATAAGCCTAGTTTTCAGAACGTTTTATATGGTATAAATTACACGATATTTCAGCATTAAGTGTCTATACATGCATCGTAAGCGAAATTCCAGCTCAAACATTCTTTGTGTTGAACTAAATAACGATCTCAAACCTTCATCAGGTAGCAAAGCAACGACAATCACCACGCCCTGCTTGTAGAGCCAAGAATCGTACCTTGAAGTTCTTGATTCCCAGACGCTCGCTGCGCAGCCAAGAGCGCGCAGAGTTGGTACGCGCAACGGACGCCAGTCGCCGCCGTGATTTCAACTGACACAGCAGTCACTTCGTCTACAACGTACACATGCGAAAATTTCGTTATAACGCCTGCAGCGATTCGCTGTCCTGTCCTACAGAGAGACTGGCATCGTGTCCGGCTGCATCCGGACGAATGCGCCGAACGGGCCTCCCTTTGAGCACCCGACGCCCGGCCGCGAAACGAGATAGTCGCGGCACATCTCCATTGAAAGCCGAGGAGACGGCGGGATCATCTCGCCGGATGCAGGCCAGCCAGTGTGCGTGCATGTCCGCCGACGACGGCTGGCAGCCGCTGACGTCACCTGGGTCTCGGGTATACCGACGAAATACGTAAGAGCAGTCTCTCGTTGGTCGGCATCTTGGCCATATCGTCAGCTGCAGCGGCCGGCACGCGAGTCAGTCACGATATCATATTAGATATTGTAGGGATAGCTACATTACAGTAGCATTTCGAGCCTTCAGCGTGGCGGCGCTGCCACCCTGTGGCTGCGCTACGCGCCGCTACGCTGCCACGTGGTTTGTCACGTGGTGCGGAGCAGCTGCCGGCGGCGCGGCGCCTTTGCTGGTCCCGTGGTTCGTCACGTGGTTGGAGACGTGACCAAGTTCCACTCGGCCAGCTGTAGCTATCGCGTCACTCTTGGTTTAACCAGAGCTAAACCATCGCCATTTTTTTATATCGGTTGTGGTATGCCGTAACAGGAAACTAAACGATGGTGATGATGATGACGATGAAGATGATTGTGATTACAATGATTATAATGGCGATTATTATTATTATTATTATTATTATTATTATTATTATTATTATTATTATTATTATTATTATTATTATTATTATTATTATTATTATTATTATTATTATTATTATTATTATTATTGTGACGATAATAGGGAATTTTTATGGTGCAAAGGCATCTGCGGCCAAAAAGCGCCATGGCACAAGGTATTTTCATTTGCTCAAGGTGGGGTAAAAGACCCATTTCCCAAGCATTTCACCCTGACTAAGCCGAGCACCAGGCCAGGGAAAGCTTGTACCTATTCCATCACCGGTGTGTACCCGGCGGCACTGGGTATCGAAACCCGCACCTCCTGCATGCGAGGCAAATGCTCAACCACTAGGACACCGCTGAGGTAGTAAACTAAAGGTTCTGTTGTCTGATCAGCTAGTATCTTATCAGTCTGATCAGCTACATCATCAGTAAATATTACACGCGCAAATACGCGTCAGGAACCTTGTGAATCAGAGACCGTATTCGGAAAACATTTTTAGCGTGTAGGACCGCCCTATAATTAATCTTCGCATGGAGGCTGGCTAGGAGCTAGGTACCCAACGAAATAGGAATCACCATGTATCAAGACGAGCAATCCACATATGATGATCATGATGATGATGAGAACTCATGATGCTCAAAGATAAAAGTGGCGGTTTGTAACGATCTGTGTATAGTGGAAGGCTTTGTGAATCAGTCGCCGCTTGTCCCAGCTGCTGAAGTGAACAATATACGTATAATTCCAAGGCGGAACGTCATAACGAGGATATACTTCAAGCGGTATGTGACCGTTTCTCTTCTAATGCCCCCGTCATGTGCGCTCTTAAGCCTGGTAACACGAACCGAACAGTCAGAGTGCTCTTGTTGAAGTCCATGTCCCGCGTCAGGCAGAGTGTGCTGCATAATGGGTGGAACAGCGCAGCCGGACGAAAGACAGACACAGGAAAGAACAAGTACTACTCTGCAGCTAATTTTGGGCAAGTTTCGAGTCCCACTTCTTTTTGAAACAGACTTAAAAAAGTGTTTCCATGGTTTCTATTATTTTCCATTTAATTTTTTCGTTGGCATATGTTTCTTAAAAGTTGAAGCAGAAAATTTCGGTTGACAGATGTCGTGCTGAGGAAGATAGTTCACAAAATCCTGTCGATAAGCAATGAGCTATTAAGGTAATGAAACCTAGGCAGAACAGAAAATAGAAAATGGGAGATTTTTGAAACTGTCCACAACAATTACCCGAGCTTAGCTGCAAAATGACGGTTCTTCATTTCACTAGAAACGCATACCTCGTCGTTTTTGTGTCGTATCCTTCGCGATCGATCGCCTTACCCATCGCAGACCTTCCTTTTTTCTTCTTTCTTTACCTTATTTCAGTGTCGACAAGTTCACCTCAGCGCAGCGTTGCCACGTCAGGGAAACGCTTTTATTGATGGCCGCGCCAATATCCTTGCCTGCATTTTGTGTCGCTAATCAATGGCGCTCAAAGAGGTTCCCGGATGAAAGGCCTTCCAAATGGCCGCCTGGATCTGACGTTCATTCAAATGAAACAGGCCGCTGGTTTCCCCTTCCCTTTGATACTAGCCGCTAATGGCGAACTTATGAACGCAGCCTAATGACGCAGGGCGCAGATCTGAGATATTACGTCTTTTCAGAGATTGGCTGTCCATCACGACGGGCTTGTGTATGTTCACGCGTGACTGTATATTTATTGCTCGGATATGGGAACATGGAAGAGAAGGACTGAAGAATGCGACGTTTTGTCAAGCTATAAAGACAAAATGCATGCGTTGAAGGACTGTTCGGTTATTTTCAGTCATTCAGTGATGTGCAGCGTTGGGAGTCGACGGACACCGGCAATGCTGAGACACAATAAGCGAGGCTCAACGACCTGGGGCACAGCTACGGTCACCGGTTAGCGTGTTGAGAACTCATTGACGGTTGCCCTCATATGAAGACCGCAAAATTTTTCAGCAAAAATTTCTTAAATGAGCCGAAAAAAATCATTGCGGTCAAAGTCCGTATAGCTTTCGCCGTTTTCTCGCCCGGATATCTGAGGCTATATATGCTCTACCGGTAATCAGTTTAAATCGGTGATCACGGAGTCCCTCGGTCTTGACGTCACAAGGTTGAACCAAGTGGAGGCTGGGGGGGGGGGGGGGGGGGTATTTTTTGCTTAATTTTAACAGTAATAAATGCGTATTTTAATTTTTAATGTCGAAAAAAACTGCACAACCGGAAAATATCCACGCAGTTCGTTTTTACTCAGCACGAAAATAGGTCCATGTTTTCCCCCTGTAAAATCGCTGCAGAATGTTAAGGGTCCAGGACATGATGCAAAAAAGGAAAAAAAAAACGGTGTCGCCACGCGAAATTGAACAGACACGCAGCTGCCAGGTGTGGGCGGCAGTTGCGTTTGAGTGGACGGCGAAGAGACGGTTCCGCCACTTGAGGACAGGACGCATCTGTCGTCTCTTCAGCCGCCCCCCAGCGGCCATGCGCCTTCCTGCAGACGCGAATGGACGCGTTTATCGCGGCCGGGACTGCGCAGCTGTGGGCCCTTATCGGCGACGGAGCGGCGGCGCGCGCGAACACAGGACGGGCTTCTACTGCATAGGAGCAGTGCTAATTGAACGTCATTGATCCCGATCAAAAGGCACCACCTTTTAATGAGCGTGCCGATATGCAGACGAGATTTCCTACTCCTGGAAAGGATGTCGTTGGTATAGTAAGCACCCTTGCGCCGACGCCTTGTTGTTGCTGCTGTAGCTGCTGTAACCACATTGTAATATCCGCTGGAAAATAGACGTTCCCGGTTTAAGTGCGTCGCCGTATATCTCTTAATTTGTTGTAGGTTGGTTTGCCATAGCGAGATTTAGCTAACCGTTCTTTCTCCGTTTTTCCGACAGCCGTGAAATGCAAGTGAGTCAAGTATCAGATACAAGCACTATAGTAATTCGCACTCAAATCTACACCTGCAAACCGCGTAGTGTTCAGAGCTCCGGAAATCAACTTTGGCCATCCGGCATTCTTGAACGTGCACATCTGAATGCGTGTATGTGGGCGCTGAATAACGAAGAATTCTTATACACCTAGGAAACATGCGTCGCCATGCACACGCAAGCTCGATCGCAAAGTCCGCTGAGTACAGTTCGTATTTTACCGGGCTGCATTTCACCAGCCATTGGATGGAGTTATTATTAAACATGCAAAACATCTCACTGAGCAAATAGCACTGTCCGTTGGTTTTCTTGCTCGCTACTCGGCTGAATTTCGTTTGTGTCAAAAGCTATTAATTTATCATGCCTTAGTCTCATCACACGTCAACTACTGCCACTCATTTTGGCTCAGTACTTCCAAAACCAATCTTCCGAAAAATTTAATTCGTCGAAAGAAAGCTAACATTCTTATCGCAAGTGCTAGTTTTAATGGTCATACGGATGATTTCTTCATCAAATATGAAGTAATTCGCGTAAATGTTTTTGACGCGACAGCGTTAAGAGTCCCCCTAAGCGAAGAACCCGCCGTCATAGTTGGAGTTGGCGAGTCGAGAAAGTCAGGGATGATCGAAAGGTTCGTGGCGTCACAACCACGTGACCTGGAACGGGTAAGTCAAACATCCCGTAACGATTGAAAGAAAAATGGACGAGCCGGGACTCGAACCATGGTCGTGAGCTGGAAGCGCCCACTACCCCTCGACCACTGAGGAACGTCCGTTCGGCTTGGTTAAAGGAAGGCCTGTGTGCCTTGTGGTACATAAAAAATAAACTAACGATAAAGTGCGTGGTAAATAAAAGATGAAAATAATAAGACCAAAAATGCAATTAACAAAGCGCAATTAAATGAAAAAAAAAGAAATATACTAGAATAGAGAATAGTGTTCATGTCTGGCCGCACCAGGCCGCAGAAGCGACACATTAAAGCTGTCGCGTCATACTCTTAAGGCGGAGCTTTTTCTCGAGTATCGTTTATTATACTACCCAGTATTTTCTTGGCCACTGATTTATAATAAGTGGCTTAAGATCAAAATGTTAAAGCCAAGGGAAAATAACGTCAAAACACGATACGCTTATAAATGGTCACATCTATACGCACCACAACAAAGTGCGGTAAAAAACAGTCATTTCATATCTGACATTATTAAGAGCTACGAATACAGCCGGCTTAGTGTGCATAAGCGCTGACGACACGATTTAAAACTAAATTTTGCAGACAGTTTCATAACCTCTCCTATTTATTGTAGAGTGTATATGCATCCTTTTTTCTGTTTGTTATTATTTCCACCCAGTATGTGTCACATTTGATTGTAAGCTCGTGTGTGACCTGTCTCCCCACCATTTATTTTTTTTCACTCTGTTTTTGTAAATGCCACCGGCATTCTCAAAGAATTTTTCTGAGCTTTTAGCCTGTGGCCTAATCTGAGCATGGATATGCATGTTTGAGAATAAGCCTTTACATAAAATTAATAACGCCACGACAGGAACGCAAAACCTCTTGCTCAAACTCTATATACATACATGCAGCGGTTTTGTCTGGTGGAGCACAAAAAAAAATGTATCATCAATGTGGAGAAGTTGCACGAGAAAAGGTGGCCCGATACTTTCTCCCCTTATCTCAAAGTGGTCAATTTTGCAGTTGACAAAAAAGTTATGCTTTACTGACGGCTAAATGAAGACTCTAAGAGGCAGATGTCAAGATTTACATGTCCAAGTCAATCTTTCCCTATGACGGCACCAGCAATGACAGAACTCTCGCTTTCGGCAGGAATTTATATTTTAAATTGGCAAAAATAGTCACGTCAGAACCGACCGCTGCGCAATGCGGTGTTAAAACTTCGCGGCTCTCCAAGTAGTCTGGATGCGTCGCCTGAGTGGATAAACTACACTTTATGGATCACACTAAGTGCAATATATAGCGTTATTTTTGCTAGAATAAATTTAAGGGGCCTTATTTTTTTATATTGTTACTAGATACAGCGTGCTTTAACCCTGTTTTGTCACCGTGTGTTCAAATGTTTTGAAGATGCAGACTGCCACTATGTTGCCAGTGGCGCTGCCATCGGCAGCGCTGCTGCCGGCTAATGCGGTTGCCTGTATCTGCGATATCACCATTCTCATTTTATTAATTCTACTTTTAACATCCCCTTAGTGGTCTCAACTACAGTACTAATACGGTCTATGTATATCTTTAATGTCACGCCGCTATGGCCCCTGCACGCCACCTAGGCAGCGCGGCAGTCGAAGGGTCCCTGATACCAGGGTTCCCATATCAGATTCTCATATCGAAATATTGCGTTTTAAATCCTGCTCGCTTTCTCAGCGCCAACAGCCGGGTATTCGCTTATTTGATCAAGGAGCTTCCGATTGCCAAAAAAAAATGTAGTCGATAAAAGTCTGTAGGACGTCCCTTTAAAGGCAGCCTAGGCAGTTATAGCAACAAAGAACTGTAGGAAATTCTTGCCCCTCTACTGAATGACCCTATTAGAACAAGTACTCAATCTTATAATTTGCTCAATATGTGCTTCTCATTCCGCTCAGTGGATGGCGCCAGTGAAGAACAGCAGGCACGTAATTAGGTTATTCTATACTAACTGCGACCAGTGGGAGATCTCTAAATCAGTTCTGACGAAACAGCGTCGTTCATATCGCTGTTTTCTTCCTCTCACTGCCAGTCTTATGCACTACATAATGCGGCCTTCTGAGTGATGCGCTGGCCAAGACTATGTAAACGACAAAGAGCTCCTTTCCTTCGCCGTATCTCGAGTCTTGGCATGCAGTTCTTCGCAGTAACACCAATTCATCACCCCTGTAAAAAAATTTCCGAACGTCAAAGATCATTACAAAGTTTTCGCTGTCGTGTAGACGGAAGCTCTTATTCTCACGGCAGGCGGACATGCGTGACATGGTGAAAATGCTGAGACGAAAACAACAGGGCACCTGACTTACATACTATCGAGCATAGTCTCTCGTGCGTCAAACACTTTCGCACCATTACAGTGTAACAAATCGATATATGTGAAGTGCGTCCTCCGCTCAGAGTTTTCCTCGGATAACAAGGAACGGTTACCTGCTTTCAGCACTACTACTGAAGAGAAGTAATACAAATCCGTTTGCCGGTCTTCAACACACACCAAGATCTTCTGTCGCTCGTATTATTGCATTACTTTCTGCAACACAGGGGGCCGGTCATCATGTTTGTCGTAGACGTTTCTATATATATATAAACAATATGATCACATCATTTTTAATTGAAGAGGTCTACTCAGTACAAAAAGAACCTCGGCTCTGAACCGTGAATCACGTGCAGAGCAACACATTTTCGAATATCCTGTGCCTCCACGCAGTCACGTGACCTGTCATTCACTCGCCAGTGTAAGAGTTCTGTTTTCAGTAATCGCGTTTACACGAATGCGACAGAAGTCGACTCCAGCCAACTTCTTGAGGGGAAGAGCAGCTTTTGAGAAGGGAAGGCGTGACTCGTCGTTTACTCTCTTACTCGACGCTTTTGCACTTTCCCTCAAAACGTGGACTGGAGTCGACTTCTGTCGCATTCATGTAAACGCGGCTAGTGAAATATCAAATTCGTAGTTGTAACACGATAATCAGTGGATATCAGCAAACTCAGCTTTTTCTAAGGGACCCTTCAAAATTACGCCGAGGACATAATAATAATAATAATAATAATAATAATAATAATAATAATAATAATAATAATAATAATAATAATAATAATAATAATAATAATAATAATAATAATAATAATAATAATATATTTCGATAGGTTACCGCGTTGTAACTACGAAAACGTTACTTTAATGCAAAACGGAGCTCTCATACGCTATGAGAAGCTTTAAAAAAGAAAATACAGGTGTGCTAAAGTTAGTGTGCTGACCCCAGAGGCTAGGCTACGTCGTCATAGGCTTTCTGACAGTGATCACGGAGTCTTTTCTTGGTCTCTCACATCACAAGTATGAATCAAGTTGGCGGCGGGAAAAAATTTACAATCTTGAAATCAAATTTTCTCAGCAGGAAATGCGTCTTTAGCTGTCAAACAAACATTAATATAACCAGAAAGTGCCACGGGATCGATATTTAATCAAAACGAATATTAGACATGGTTACACACAGTGACCCTTCCAAGGGAAACCTACATGCTACGTGAAACACGTGGAGTGTATGCAGTAAGCGTACGCCGTGATTTGCACGTGCCAGATGGCGACCTGAGAGCCGGAAGTGCATGCATCCATCTATCGCTCGGTATACGCTCACGCATATATGCAGCGGCCCCCGAACTCGAGAGTGCGGAAAAACTCCGGCTCCTCTGCAGCTGCGGACGGAGGCGAAGCGGCGCTCGACAACAATGGCGAGATTGTGCGAGCTTGTTGTTCGTATACGCCGCGCCAATCAGAATGCTATACTCTTCCCGGCTCGTCGACAGGGGCCTCTTCTCTAAAGTCCATGAATAAGCAGACACACGAGGCCGATCGACGTCTCGAACGAGCAGCAGTTGCCGGCTGTCGGCTTCAGCCAGAAATTTGTGTCAGTTGGTCGAAAGTGAACTCGGTTAAACTTTGTGACACGGGCAAAGCAACAACAAAAGCAAGAGAAAATTAACGATGGGCGGCAGGGACAAGTGCTCTATAGTTGAAACGTTAGCTTTACCCGCCGCGGTGGCTCAGTGGCTAAGGCGCTCGTCTACAGAGCCGTAGTACCGGGGTTCGAACCCGACCGCGGCGGACGCGTTCCGATGGAGGCGAAACGGAAAAGGCGCCCCCGTGTGCTGTGCGATGTCAGTGCACGTTAAACATCCCCAGTTGGTCGAAATTACTCCGGAGCCCTCCACTATGGCACCTCTTTCTTCCTTTCTTCTTTCACTCCCTTCTTTATCCTTTGCCTTAAGGCGCGATTCGGGTGTCCGCCGAGATAAGTGAGAGAGTTACTGCGCGATTTCCTTTCCTCAAAAACCAATTTTCATTTCGTTACGTTGGCTGAATGAACTTCAGACTTCTCTCCTGCCCCTTGTTCATGCAGTCTGAAGGAACTGCAGAATTCTTTCCTGCCCTTTGTTCATGCCGCGTTTTCTGAGAATACCACCTTCCCTGCCCTACCTCTATCGTTAAAAACAAAAGCAGTAACTAAACCAATAGCCAAAAGAGCTATGTCATTCGACGGCGCAGATCCAATGACAAAATAGCCAGTCAGCCACATGCATTTGGGTGGGAAATGTGTAGTAAATATTGCTT